>NC_089801.1:39637512-39657512 GCF_029633855.1 Hoplias malabaricus | reverse complement strand
TATCAGTCACTCTGCAAACCTGTCTAACCACCTGCCTGACTGTCCATTCCAATGTCTATATGGATCTCTCTCTCTCTCTCTCTCTCTCTCTCTCTCTCTCTCTCTCTCTCTCTCTCTCTCTCTCTCTCTCTCTCTCTCTCTCTCTCTCTCTCTCTCTCTCTCATGAGGAGGCCTGAGAGAAAAGGGATAAGACTTTGGTGTGTTGTTTGTGTGATTTTGCTTCTCTTCACCCTCCTCTATCATTTCAGACAGAAGAACAAAGACAAAGACAACCACAGGTATGTGGAGAGAGGGAGAGAGAGAGTGAGAGAGAGACAGACAGAGAGATGAACAGATGAGGAGTGTGGTATATATTTAGTCGGCATGGATCAGATTGAAGTGGAGGTTCTGAACGCTGTAAATAAATGTGGAACTGTTGTGATTCGATATTTCTCACTTCAGACACACACCGCATGCGATGAAGATCTTTGTTATTTGTACTGCAAAACAAACAAACAACAAACTATCAAACAGAGCGTCTTTAAGGACAAAAATAAACTCTGTTGTCCTCAGAACCTCGCAGCATCACCGCTGCTCCTCCGTTCTCCTCCGCCAGGAGCTGAGTCGTCCTCGGAGTCTCTGTCTCAAACTCTGGTCCCACTCACTCTGTGCTTTATCCTGCTCTTTATCATGTGCTTTATTTTGCTGTTTCCTTTGTTGTTTATTTTGTTGAGCAACATCTGAGAGGAAGCAGAAGATAGTTATTTCGAAGGTTGTAAAAGTTGTCATCAGAGTAAGGAGGAGTACAGCAGCCTAAGTGTGGTCCTTTCCTCTCATCACAAACACAATGTTAGCCAACGTAGATCTGGGCTGTTAGTGTTCTCCTGCAAGGGTGTTGAGCTCCAGTAGAGGTGTATTAGCAGCACTTCTTAAATAAGCAGCAGAGATTCTCTGCTCTCAGAGGAAGTGATGTGTGTCTGATGGGGCTGGAGGGTACTAGCTAACGGTGGGAACCAGGAGTGACTAAGATGGACAGCGGTGATTGGTGGAGAGTTAACTGAAATCCTACAGAAGCTGAAAAAGTGATGTGGTGATTTCGGCAGCTCAGAAACACACCACTGTCTGTTTTGTGTGTGTGTGTGTGTGTGTGTGTGTGTGTGTTCGTTCTCTCTACAGCTTTTAAAACAAAGTAGCTGTCAATGACACACTTCACTAAAACAGCTGTACAGAGAGAGTTGAGAGACAAAGTGAACAAAAGTGAAAATCAGTGTGTGTGAGTGAGATATATAAATTCTTACATTAAAAAGAACAAAGCCAAAACATTTTTAAAGAAAATAAATAAAAATACAAGACAAAATAATGTGCTTGTGCTTACACACAATTCACCTGTGAAACTTTGTTGTGAGTGATTATAATTCACACAATTCACATATAATTCACATCACCACAACACTAGGACTGAATCTCAAATGTCTTCCTCTACACAATGTAGTGGTATAGTAGAATTACGTTTATAAATCTTTAAAGTGCACTATTTAGGAAATAGGTCGTTGTTTGGGACAGAGTAAAATTTACTTGAGGTGCCAGGAAAGAAAAAAATACAGGTGCTGGTTATAAAGTTAGAATATCATGAAAAACTTGATTTATTTCAGTAATTCCATTCAAAAAGTGAAACTTGTATATTATACTCATTCATTACACACAGACTGATATATTTCAAGTGTTTATTTCTTTTAATTTGATGATTATAACTGACAACTAATGAAAACCCCAAACAGTCGATCAGTCTGTGGCACTGCTCAGGTGTTATATGAGAGCCCAGGTTGCTCTGATAGTGGCCTTCAGCTCTTCTGCATTGTTGGGTCTGGAGTATTGCATCTTCCTCTTCACAATACCCCCTAGATTTTCTATGGGGTTAAGGTCAGTTGAGTTTGCTGGCCAATTAAGAACAGGGAGACCATGGTCCTTAAACCAGGTACTGGTAGCTTTGACACTGTGTGTCAAGTCCTGTTGGAAAATGAAATCTGCATCTCCATAAAGTTGGTCAGCAGCAGGAAGCATGAAGTGCTCTAAAACTTCCTGGTCGACGGCTGCTTTGACCTTGGACCTCAGAAAACACAGTGGACCAACACCAGCAGATGACATGGCACCCCAAACCATCACTGACTGTGGAAACTTTACACTGGACCTAAAGCAACGTGGATTCTGTGCCTCTCCTC
This sequence comes from Hoplias malabaricus, assembly GCF_029633855.1. Classification (NCBI taxonomy): domain Eukaryota; kingdom Metazoa; phylum Chordata; class Actinopteri; order Characiformes; family Erythrinidae; genus Hoplias; species Hoplias malabaricus. The sequence goes on along the minus strand of NC_089801.1, from coordinate 39,655,314 downwards.
TCTTCCTCCAGACTCTGGGACCTTGATTTCCAAAGGAAATGTAAAATTTACTTTCATCAGAGAAAGTAACTGTGGACCACTCAGCAGCAGTCCAGTTCTTTTTGGAAGTGAGACACTTCTGACACTGTCTCTTGTTCAAGAGTGGCTCGACACAAGGAATGCGACGTTGAAACCCATGTCTTACGTACGTCTGTGTGGTGGTGGTTCTTGAAGCTGCAGTCCAGTCTTTGTGAATCTCCCCCACATTTTTGAATGGGTTTTGTTTCACAATCCTCTCCGTGGTGTGATTTTCCCTATTGACTGTACACTTTTTTTCTACCACATCTTTTCCTTCCCTTCGTCTCTCTATTAATGAGCTTGGACACAGAGCTCTGTGAACAGCAGCTTCTTTAGCAATGACCTTTTGTGTCTTGCCCTAATTGTGTAAGGTGTCAGTGGTCGTCCTTTGGACAACTGTCAAGTCGGCAGTCTTCCCCATGATTGTGGAGCCTACAGAACTAGACAGAGACCATTTAAAGGCCTTTGCAGGTGTTTTGAGTTAATTCGCTGATTAGAGTGTGGCACCAGGTGTCTTCAATGTTGAACCTTTTCACAATATTCTAATTTTCTGAGATACTGAATTTGGGGTTTTCATTAGTTGTCAGTTATCATCATCAAATTAAAAGAAATGAAATATATCAGTCTGTGTGTAATGAATGAGTATAATATACAAGTTTCACTTTTTGAATGGAATTACTGAAATAAATAATTTTTTTCATGATATTCTAATTTTATGACCAGCACCTGTAGCCAGCAAGTTTTTCCCACATGGTCCCGCTTCTCCTTGAGTCATTTCTCCTGGAGATGTCCATATATTTCCTTTGTTCCTTTGTTCCTTTTTATTTATCCCTGATGTCCACATAATATCTGAGGAAATCTCTCTCAAGGCTTTGGAGTTTGGCCATATTTTTACTTCACACAAACTGTTGTACACAGATGTATTTAGTTTATTGAAAATCAACAGGAGCCTCACGTAGCCTTTCCCTGCAAACAGGGGAATACGGCAAGCCTATTGCCTCTCAAGACTGACACAATTGCCATTGAGCCGCTGCTTGTGGCCTATCGGAAAGAGCTCAGTGGGTTTTTAGTCCATCGCTGAGACATGATGATGTGACAGTTATTATCAGAGACTGGGATGATGTGAGCAGTGTTACTAAGTGATTTGAAAGGTTCCAAGCTGCCACATCAGCAAAGATAAAACTTGAGTAAGAACAGCTTTGTTATTCAGAGAGTGGTCTGAGGAGAGTCCCCCCAGTCTCCCTCAGCGGTGCTCCTGGAACATGGAGTCCTTGGCGTTTTCTTTGGCACAGATGGATTTATGCTGAAAAACGGGGATTTTTAAAAAGAAAAGATTCTGGGAAGGTGGGGGTGGATACTCCCCCTGCTGTACCGTGGCAGAGTGCTGGTGGTCAGCAACATCGCAGCCTCAATGCTGTGGGACCGGGTGACTCTGCTGGACCCTCCTGTGGATCTGGTTAACAATGTCCAGAAAGCATTTGTTGACTTTTTCTGGCATGGACACCACTGGCTTCCTCCTGGAGTTCTGTAATTGGCCTTGGCTGAAGGAGGCCAGGGGCTGATCCAGGTGGCTGCCAGGATAAAGACCATGCATCTGCACTCAGCTCAAAAACAGTACCCTGTTGATTGGACTTGGTCTGGCACTGCTCCATAGGTTTGGGAGCGGGACTATGATAAGCTTTCTAATGCCACGGAATGTGATCAAGCAGTTACCTGGATCCAGTTTTTACACCTGTTTAACGCTTGGGGTCTGTTTAGAGTAGAGATGGATGATGCTAAATGTTATGGACTTGTTGAGTCTTTGTTTTTAAACGCACTTCTGCTTCATCAGATTTACAATTTGGCACAGTGTTCTCTGAGGAAGGAATCACATTTTTCATGTGCAGGAAAGTAGCTAACAACTGATTTTCTAAAGCAGCACATTGCATTTAGATCAGAAAAAACAGCTTGTTGAATGCTCAATACTTTTGATGCCACTTTGACCCCGAGCATTAATGCTTTTGTGAACCATGCTCTAGCTGGTGGTTTGAGTCAAGTCGGCAATCGACAACTATTGGTGCTTTTCTACCATGGGTTGCATGCGATCAGCTCGAAGTTCGCTTTCAGCATGACGCTTCTCCAGTAGCACAGTTCCCCTGCAAAATGGAACCTGTGCTGTTTACTCACTGTGTATACACATTGTCTTCCTTGGACTAAAAACGGCTCCGTGCCTCAGCTCTCTCAGTTTGCCTTGTTGCACTGTGGAGATTTTCATCAACCACCGACCCAAGGAGCATTCAAAGTTCTGTAGAACACCTCAGGGTAATGTTACAGACTGCCATGAATGACGATTTTACAAGTGTCTAGTTTGTGCCGGAGCTCTGCATTTCGTGGTGATTGATAGCCAATCAGCGCTCAGGATTCTGCCAGTTGCATTCTAATTGGCTCTTATTATATCGTTTTGTACTGGGTCTTACAGGTCTGACATGAGCCATAAAGATTGCCTTCTTCTACACAACATGCCAACTAGCAGACTTGTGATTAATCTTTTTGCATGTCAGTCAAATTTCTTTTCCTGTAGTAGTAGGCGGATCTTGGCCATATTAAGAGGCAAAAGGCACCAGACTCTACCTAAAGACTACCTTTACACGTCACAATTTACTACCTACTCTGCTTTCTTGGAACCAGAAGTGAAGGGAGAGTGGGAGTGAGAGAGAGAGTTTGGGAGAGGCAGGGAGGATGTGAGTGAGAGAGAATGAGAGGGAGAGAGAGAGAGAGAGAGAGAGAGAGAGAGAGTGAGGGTGTTAGGAGAGGCAGGGAGAATGTGAGTGAGAGAGAACGAGACAGAGAGAGAGAGAGAGGGAGCTGATGTGGGACTGGGGGAAGTTGAGGACCCTCATTAACATAGCGCAGTAACAGTCAGATCAGACCGATACAGAATGGCATTTCTCAGTAAAACAGACAGTGTTTATATTTACTGAGATAAACACTGAGATATTTATGAATAATGTGGTGATATTTCCCTTTATTCCAAATTAAATAACAATCTCTAATAATAACGATAAGGGTCTCAGACTAAACACCGGACCCTCACGGCACACCGCCTGCGGACACTGTGCTGAAGTCTGGACGTGTGTCTGGAGGAATTTCCTTCTCTCTGTAAATATTTATGAGGCAAGCGACAGTGGACAACTCAACGGCTATTTCCTCTCTGTCTGTGCTGCACACACACACACACACACACACACACACACACACACACACACACACACTCATTACAGTTGCAGACTGTCCAGAATAAACAGGCTGCACCATGTGTGTGTGTGTGTGTGTGTGTGTGTGTGTGTGTGTGTGTGTGTGTGTATGAGAGAGAGAGATAGAGAGAGAGAGAGAGAGAGAGAGAGAGAGAGAGATGTAGACATTTTCTCTTTTATCAAATATTCATTCATTTATTAATCCACTTTCTGTAAACACTTCATCTTGATCAGGCTCGTGGTAGGTCCAAAACCTACCTGGAATCATTGAGTGCAAAGAAAGAACACACCATGGACAGAGCACTGCAGAGTCATTCACTCCCTCTCTCTGTAAATGCATTTGTGCATTTTTTAAGTATTCGTGTGATGAATGAAGTAAATGATACAGTAATAAAACACGATCAATCTTTTGATTCTATTCTCTGTTTCTCTTTTCCCTCTCTGTCACTCTCTGTTCCTTCTCTCTCTCTCTCTCTCTCTTTTCCCTTTCCCTCTCTCTGGAGTTGATTAATGATCAAATGCTCAATTTATCAAAAGGTCATAATATTATTTTCCAGCAACATTTTCAATTTATTTCAAACAAAAGGAACTTACAGCTCCATCCATTCATCACATTAAGACTCATTTATTTCCACAGAGAGAGAGAGAGAGAGAGAGAGAGAGAGAGAGAGAGAGAGAGAGAGAGAGAGAGAGAGAGAGATTCCTGGCTAAGCCAGGAATTTATACTTCTGCGTCGACGCAAACCGCTGACGTGCACCACTCTACTGATAGAGGAGTCCTGGTGTGTTCACATTCACACTGCACAGAGTGAAATAAATCAGAGCAGAATCTGTGTGACAGAGTCTCTGTGTGATCCATGTCTCCTATCACTGTATAAATTATGCACAGGGCTTTCTGTCTTGTTGGGGGCGCTGTGGTTAGAGCTGATTCAGGGTGGATTGTAAAGATTAGCAGACATAATTGACAAAGTCGATTATGAAAAATTGTTGACTTGGAATTTAGTTTTTTTTATGAATCATTCATAAAATGTATTTAATTTTTTTTTATTACATTTTTTAAAACTTTAAACAGGCAAGTCATTAGATATGACAGTGGCAGCTAGGAAAGCAGCAAGTGCTACTCAAGAAAAAGAGAAAAAAGAGGATATATATATATGGAAAAACCATGTAGATGAGTAAAAATTAAGAAACAAATTTGACAAATTCAATTAGCAGAAAAACAGGTGTCAGTAAGAATATTTCTAATATAGTTCTTGAATGTCAGTCACACAGCTCCAGGGTCCTGGAGTCCCACTCCGGGTGACTGTCTATGAGGAGTTTGGTGTGTTCTCCCTGTGTCCATGTGGGTTTCCTCCGGGTCCAAAAACACACGTTGGTAGGTGGATTGGCGACTCAAAAGTGTCCATAGGTGTGAGTGTGTGAGTGAATGTGTGAGTGTTTGTTGCCCTGTGATGGACTGGCGCCCCCTCCAGGGTGTATTCCCGCCAATGATTCCAGGAAGGCTCTAGACCCACCGCGACCCTGAACTGGATAAGTGCTTACAGATGAATGAATGAATGAATGGATGAATGAATGAATGTCATTTATCGTTTGCTAAAGTGTGTTCCAATTTGCAAATCCCTCCACTAATCAGTGCCCTCTAATCACAATGAAACGCTTGATAGCATGAAATTTTTTTAATCACACAGTATACAGCAACCACTCCCACTTTTCCAGAACTAATCCAGCTCCTTACACACAAATTTTCAGTCACATACACTTCACCATTCTCTGGAAACACCTCATCACACTCTGTTCTTAGTTCACACCTTGAGCACAGCACTCTTTAAAGCTCAGCCTCTTACATCATTGTAAACATTATCACTTCAGATTCTGTCATTAGAAATCACTCATGTAACGGCTCCTAAAGCTCCGGATTCATTCACAGTAAACACTTTTTTTTCAACGTGATTGGCAGGTCTTTGGCTAATCAGCTCTCTGCAGGGTTTACACCTCACAATTTAGAACCTACTCGGCTCAGCTGTAACTGTAAGTGTGCAGGAACTAAAAAAGTTCCAGGGACCAGGTATCAGATTTGGCCATTGGAAACACATCTGTATCTGAACATTTTAATGTAGTGTTAATGTTTATTTGACACATTTGAGGTGAATGACATTTGGCAAAAGCTATGGCAAGTTATAATTTATATTTTTTCCACAGTGTGTTAAATGGTAACATACTAATAAACACAAATCACTTAATGGGGAATGTCTACATGTTTAAAAATGATAATGGAAATACACATACAAACAAAATATAAACTGATTTTTACTTTCATCAATTATCATTCATTTATTTTTGAATATTGATATTATATTAATATATCACATTAAAATACATTCAGGGGTGGCACGGTGGTGCAGCAGGTAGTGTCACAGTCACACAGCTCCAGGGACCTGGAGGTTGTGGGTTCGATTCCCGCTCCGGGTGACTGTCTGTGAGGAGTGGGTGTGTTCTCCCTGTGTCTGCGTGGGTTTCCTCTGGGTGCTCCGGTTTCCTCCCACAATCCAGAAACACACGTTGCAGGTGGATTGGCGACTCAAAAGTGTCCGTATGTGTGAATGTGTGTGTGTGTCTGTGTTGTCCTGTGAAGGGTTGGCGCCCCCTCCAGGGTGTATTCCCGCCTTGCGCCCAATGATTCCAGGTAGTGCTCTGGACCCACTGCAACCCTGAATTGGATAAGCGGTTACAGATAATGAATGAATGAATGAAAATATCCTAACCAAAATCACTGACAAGGTATGAACACACCCTGGAGGGGGCGCCACTCAAACATTCACTCATATACTCGCACCTATGGATAGGTGGTTTTATGTCACCAATCCACCTACCACTGTGTGCTTTTTGACCATGGGAGGAAACCAGAGCACCTGGAGGAAACCCACACGAACACAGGGAGAACACACCAAACTCCTTACAGACAGTCACCTAGAGTGGGAATCCACAACACTGGAATATAATATAATATAATATAATATAATATAATATAATATAATATAATATACTGTAAATTTAATCCCTGTGCCGGGCAGCAGAAAGAGTTAAGATAAATCTTTGTGAATTCAACATACAGGGCGTTCCTTCTTATGGTGCTTTTCCACTGCAATGGATGCTCGAAACGGCTCGGTTTACATTTAGCTCGTTGCTTTTCCACTAACACAGCTGCCCCACAAAACGTAGCCAATGACATCACAAAACCCCATCTCTAAAGGGATATGTGGGCTTTGAAAACCACAACAATGTTGGTGTTGTGTACTCATTGTGTATTTGCATATTGAGTTGTGTTTTTGTATGAACACAGCTGTTAGAGAGATTTTCATCAGCCTCTGACCAAAAGAGTGTTTGAAACTCTTCAAATAAAAATGTACCTGGTTCCAGGGACCAGATTTGTCCAGTGGAAAAGCAAATGAGACAAGTCGACTTGTTTGTTGGGAAGGTCCTATTACACCATGGGAGACAGGATCATCTTCTAGCTTTGAGGTGGCAGGACAGAAGTAATTGAAACCTATGGAACCCCATCCAGGCCAAAGTGTTTAGAATAAAATTCACATTTATTTGTTTAATTACCCAAAAAACAAGTAAAATTTTTGTTTTGTGACAGACTATTTTAAACCTTTTGGGCACAAATTGCCCAAAATATACTTTGTATAAAGAAGTATGCACATACTTGTATAAATGTGCACTTTGTATGAAGACTTATATATCATTAAACTCTAGGGCTGCTCACTCCAGGCCCTGGAGATTTCTACCCCACTAAAGATATCAGATCAAACTCACCCAGCCCTAATATTTTAATGCCCCTGAAAGCCTGCGTTACATGGGAGTGTGATAAGAGCTGAAGCTCAACTGTGATGGTGGTAGATCTCCAGGACCAGGCCTGACCAGCTGTTATACATTATGTATTAAACATTCATTCATTCATTCATTCATTGTCTGTAACTGCTTATCCAGTTCAGGGTCGGATCAGCGGTCCGGAGCCCACCCAGAATCACTGGGCGCAAAGCAGGAACACTTCCTCGAGGAGGTGCCAGTCACAAACACATTCACTCATACACTCACAACTACAGACACTTTTGAGTCGCCAATATACTAATGAAACCCACACAGACCCGGGGAGAGAGAGTCCCTGGAGCTGTGTGACTATGACACTACCTGCTCTAGCCAGCCCCACCTCACCACCCTAGACCACCTTGTGTTTAATCTATGATTTTTCACTAATCAACTAATTGTTATGTTTAAGATTAATTGAACCTTGTTATTCCCCAGTAAAAACACTCCCCCACATTTCCACCAGTTTTAATGGAAAACAAGGATATGTCATCAGCAGGGACACTGTTTGGGCTGGGTTTCAGCACTGCTGTGTTTGAATTCATCACCAGACTGTGACGAGGCTTTCCCACACTCCGAATTTGGAGAAACAAAGTCACTGGGTACCTGTCATCGAGTAAAAAAAGAGCGATGGGTATAGAGAGGAAACGTCCAGATATTTTTCAGGCGGTGATATTTATTAACAGAAGGTGAGGGAAAACAACAACAAAAAACAAATTTTCTAATAAGGAAATCAAGTATGTTAAAACATCCCCTGACTCTAAGTATGAGTCCAGACCATGTGGTCATGGAACTCTAATATTAGCTCTACTCCTCGTTATACTCTGCTTGCTCAGCATTAAGTGACTATTTCAGAGCTTCCCGATACTAATCCTTTCCCTTCCTCTTATAGGCTTAGCCCTGAACTATTACCTGGTTCCAGCACAGGGGTGTGCCCATCATACAACAGTGGAAATGTTAAAAGGCAAGTAGACACATTTTAAAAACACAATAATTCAAGCCTGATATATCTATACCAGTAAGTATATTATAGTATGCAATTACTCATTTTCACTTACAGGCTAACAGGGTTAAACTACACCCCTCTCCTGAGGTAGGAAATGATGCAGAGCTCAGAGTCATCCTGATGAGCCCATCAACAGCAAATAAAAGTAGCAGACGTCCCTTGAGTGGCACTGAACTCAAGAAACACAGACATAGCACTTTCCTGTTTTATTTATTTATTCATTTTTTCATTCATCTTTTCCATTAGGGCAGCCTTGGTCTAATGGTTAGAAGACCGGCGGGAACATCCATGGCTGAAGTGCTCTTGAGCAAGTCACTGAACCCCCAAAATGCTCCCTGGGCACCGGGGATGGCTGCCTGCCACTCTGGGTGTGTGTTCACAGCCCCTAGTGCACTAGTGTGTGTGGGTGTGTTCACTGCCACATATGGTTTAAATGCGGAAGACACATTTCATTGTACAATGACAACTAATTGCACATTTCATTTTTCACAACAGTCTGTACATGATCTGTCCAGCTCCACTGTGCCATAACACTTTATTTGAGCTCTTTCTGGAGCTTCTTTATCTTGACTCGCCCACAGATGCCTTCAAGGTTTCTGCTGGGAACAGTCTTTTCTAGTTCTGGAACTGATTCATGTTGGTGGAAACTTAAGATGAGGAGTGTCCCGTGGATTGTAGCTGTCTGATTTTTGTCTTTGTGTTTTTGGTTAGTCAAGGTCTTTAGGGTCTATCTCAGTGACCGCTTAGAGACTAAAACGGAGGGAGGAAATGCTCAGAATTCTGGAAGGAATGAGTAAACGAACATACGAGTGCTTGAAGGAGTAAGAGGGCAGTAAATGAGAGTCAGATCTGAGTGTGCAGACACACACACACACTCAGACACGCTTCCTTTGTCTTTACAGTCCGACTCAAATTCGGCCCAAATCCGCTCTGTCCCGAGAACCCCTTGTGAAAAGCAAAGCCTGTGTGATGTCATCGCTGGTAAATTCCTCAAGGCCAAGATCAAAGGTCACTGGATATTTACTGCACTTTCTCTAAAACTCTACAGTGCCCCCCAACCCCACCCTACCCCCGTTTTACTGGAAAAGTCTGAGGCTGCCTCCATGACCGTGCCCTCTTCACTATTCATCAATCAGCCACAACATTGACGCCAGATCTACAGTTACAGACTGTAGTCCTCTGTCTGTGGCTGTGAATACTTTGTTAACCCATTTTCACCCTGTCCAATGGTCAGGACCCCCACAGAGCAGGTATGATTAGTGTGGTGGATAATTTTAAGCACTGCAGCGGCCCTGACGTGGTGGTGTGTTAGTGCTTGTGATGTGCGAAGTGTGGATTAGACACAGCAGTGCTTCTGAAGTTTTTAAACTGCTTAGTGCCACTGCTGGACTGAGAATAGTCCACCAAATAATTACATCCAGACAGCAGTGTCCTGTGGATAGTGTCTTATGGATGGGGTCCTGTGGGCAGTGAACCCAATTCCAGGGACCAGGACCAAATGGAGGCCTGATGGAGAAGCAGAAAAGACGAATAGAGTAGAGAAAGGACCCTGCAGTGGAAAAGAATCATAATAAAGTGTATAGTGAGTGGCACAAGTCGACTGGAAGGGTATAAAGCCTCCTGGCACTGGTGTGTGGAACAGTGGAACGGTATTCTCTCGAATGATGGAGCTGGTACTTGATGAGAAGGTGTGACAGGTGCTGGAACACAGGTGTGAGGTCCTGGGTAATGAGGGGTTAATGGTGCTGAGGTCCTGTGGTCAGTGCTGAAAAGTGCAGTCTGTTTCTTTGGAGAAAATGAAGCAACGTCCAACAATAACTGTTTTCATTCCTGGACTGAAACACTGCCGCAGTGTAAACACAGGATTCTTGAGTGTGTGTGTGTGTGTATGTGTGTGTGTGTGTGTGAGTCGGTGTGTGTGTTAGTATTACAGTTAATAAATGTTTAGACGGTGTTTCTGGAGCTGCTTTTAGAGCAAGAGGAAGTTTTGAGACGCGCCCTGTGTGAAAGTGGCTCACAATCATCCGTGTCCTTTGTGTTTGTGTGTGTAAGTGTGTGTGTGTGGTCCAGACATATATCATGTTGTGAGGACTTAAATCCGTTAACGCACTCCCATTGTGGGGACCATGGGGTAGTAACAATTCTGGTTATGTTTTGGTTATGACAATGCGGTTATGTTTATGTAAGTTTCTAAATACAAATTAAAGCTTTATTTTTATACGAACACTTCACAGATCTAAAACTTAAAAGGCACAAATAAAAGCAGGTCTAAAGTGATCTTTAGTACATCAGTGTGTATGGGCTGTGTTCCCGTCTCTGCTCGCTCTCAGAGTCATGTCCAGGTTTTCTGATCACCTGAGAATCCCCTGCTTTGATCCTGAGATGCTGCTCTGAAGTTCACCCCGAACCAAAGCACTTCAGAAACATCAGAGACTTTACGGTCAGTAACTTCTACTAGAAACAACAACCACCAACTATCAAATCAATCACCAAAATCAATCAAAAACCAAAATCAATCACTGGGTTTCTGAGAGAATAATGTGCAGAGGAACAGATCAGTGCAATAAGAACACACAGAGAGAGAGAGAGAGAGAGAGAGAGAGAGAGAGAGCATCTTTGTAGAAACCTGAGTATCTGGGTGTGTGTATTTGTGTCTCTGTGTTTGTGTGCATTTGTGTCTTTGTGAGTATGTATTCATGTGTGTGATTGTGTGCATATTTGTGGCCATTTATGTGTGTATTTGTGTCTCTGTGTGTGGATAATTGTTTGAGTGTGTGTGTGTGTGGTCTGCTGTTCCAGCTGCTGAAAGTAAATATAAAATAACAAGAGCCTTTTATGCAAAACTCTTCAGCTTCGTCTCGATGAGCCAAATCATCCACACATCCTGCTTCTGAGAATGGGCGTGTGTGTGTGTACAGAGTGTCAGAGCTTGAGCACATGCAGAGCTTTGGACAGTTTGGGAATTGGTGTCAGAAATACTGAGTGTATGAATGTGTGTGTGTGTTTGTGTGTGTGTGTGTGGGCAAGGGAATTTCTATGTGTGGAGTCCAGTTTCAGCGAAGTGCTCAGTACAGAGCCGTGTTCTGTTGAAGGAGGACCGGTCAGACAGAGGGTCTGTTACATCAGAGAATCTCTGCCGTAAATGGAGGAGTGTCTCAGAGGGATGTCTGTACTTAGCCGTTGTCCACGTTGTCCACATGTTGGATGCCGTCCAGACAGGATAACCGGGCTGGGGTCAAAACAAGAGAGCACCTTTAATTTCATTTTGGATTGACCCTAGGTTCCGGAACTACCTTAATACGACCCCTGGCTTTTCTAATAGTTCTGAGGTTCCCCAGAGAAAAGAACAATCAAAAAATTAGATCTCCTTAATATCACAGTAGTTTCTTCTAAGCAACAATGAGATCAGATGGATAAAATTTTAGCAGTAGTCTCCTGCTGCTCAAATGTGTCTCCTGAGATGAAGTCCTCAGTGATCGCACACATGTGTCCTCTGGAGTTTTAGTGGAGATCTCAGTAATGTTACAAAACTGTGCTCAGATTTGCCTGATGAACTACACGCTACTCCTGCCGTTATATCCTTTTACTAGTACAGACCACACCCATAAAGGCTGAACTGGGGAGGTGAACCCAGCCTAATTTTTGGTCAGAACTTCAGGGTAGCTTCAGAATGTGTATAAAGCCAATCTCCCCCTGTTGGATAGATGAATACAAGAAAAATATTGGAGACGAACTGGAGGTGGGAGTGAGGTGTTCTGACAAAAACGACATGTGTTTGCAGGGTACATAGGGCTGAAGGGAGGAGTTTGGGTGTGGTCCTGCTTTAATTTGAAAGTATGGACCACATCCATTATAGCTGAAACAGGGAGGGGAAATCAGGGTGAGAGTTCAGGGCGGCTTAGAATGTGTATAAAGCCAAACCCCCCGAAATTATAGGCATGCTAGGCATTAAACGTAATGTGCAATTGTCATTGTACAACTTACAATGAAATGTGTCTTCCGCATTTAACCCCTTTGTGACAGTGAACACACACACACAAGTGTACTAGGGGCTGTGAACACACACCCAGAGTTGGGGCAGCCATCCTGGCACCCAGGGAACAGTTGTGGGTTCAGTGCCTTGCTTAAGGGCACTTCAGCTATGGATGCTCCCACCGGTTTTGGGGATTGAACCAGCAAACTTCCGGTCCTCTAACCATTAGGCCATGGCAATGCTGCAGAAGGGTCAGGTTGAGAGGTCTGTTGGCCAAGAGTTTGGTTGGTGAAAACGGGGTTATTGAGTCCATGAATTAACTGCCTTTAATAAACTGGTGCATGATTGAGCAGCACGTGAGATGGTAGAGGAATAGCATTAGGTTGAATAAATTGAACGTCCATATAACTATGATGATGACGGAAGTGTTAGAGTGGAGGGGGATGGTGTGACTGGGTAATACGAGTCCTCAAACTGCTGCAGCAACAAAGGGGTAGCAAATGTGGAACACGATGGGGTCAGAGTTCATCACCAGATGGCTAAGATCATCGGGCCGGCAGGATGAGGATCAGTGGCTGCCATAATGAAACTGAGAGTTCCTCATTTGGCAGATGTGCTGTAAAAGTGCCATTCTATTAGCACTGAGGGAAAAACTACAATGATAAATTGAGAAATGGAAGGGTGATCTAGATGGATGGCCCTAAAAGGGGAGCCAACGTTCAGTACTGCAGGAACAGCGAGACGGAGAGAAGGCAGCTTGTAACGTAACCAAACTGTTTACCAGGATTGTTAGTTTGATGCCATATTTCAGGAGAAGTGGCAGAGAGGTTCCACTGGGCTGGAGTTTACTAGAGGAAGCCAGGAAGGGAATAGGTAAAAGTTGGCTTGCAAGCACACATTGGGCCTCATTTATGAAACCTTCATAAAAAGACACGAGCAAACTGTGGTTAATGTACAAAGAAATAGACATTCCCAAAAACACTGCGTAAACACCAGATTTGTTTTAATACAACATAGTGAATACCAAATGTTCGCAAATTGGGAGAATGTGCACATTTCTTTGTAATTAACATCCCATTACTATAATCTCAGCCCACGAATTTCAAATGACCTTCTTTTAAGTAAGCGGTCGGACTGAGGAGCCGCAGCAAGAAGCTTTAAAAATCTGTACAGAAAAGCAAGAGAAAACAAATGTTCTTTTTATTTTATTGAAGTGCCTTCAAATCTGCACATTTTAGATTCATTCTATGTATATTTTTGCTAATTTATGGGAAAGTATAGCGAGGCATTAGAAGGATTATGCCATCTAAACGCTGTGCATAAGGTTTTACGCAGCTTAGAAAATGCGCTTTAAGAAGCTATAATCTGAGCAGTAAGAGATTATGTGCTCAAATAAAAATAAAAACAAATAATGTTGTGCAGTAAAGATTTTCTCTGTGTTAATGGATTGGTTTAACCTTTAACATCTCTCCTTGTGTGCAAATCAATGAAGAAAATCACCTGGAAACAACTGTTTGCTTCCCAGTCGCTCACAAAAGATTATTTTAGAAAAGAATATCTTATTTTGTATTTAAAATATATATAATTTTATACAAGCACCACTCTTATTTAGAAGATGATCATTTTAAAGGTCAAAGACATTTGCACACTACTGCACATTCATTTAAGTTTGTCCTGCATGATTCTGCCTAATATTTATTAACTATCATTTAAAGTTCAGCCAGGTCACCTTTCAGACATCATGCACACTTTAATTTTCAGTGTAAATTTCGGGTAACACTTCAAATTACAGCCCGCTAATTACTGGGTAAGTACAGAGTAAGTAAGCCGTAAGATAAAATAAGTACTGAGAAAGTAAAGGGTATGATACTAGAAATATGTGGTTATGACTTGGTATCTTACATTTTACACATAAGGAAGAAGAGCAGAAGCATCCATTTCATCATTAGTCAGCTATGAACATATAACAACTTAAATAGTCTTAGGCTTACCGTGTAAAATAGCTCTGAAGTACGTGATGATGATTACTGTGTTAAATCACATGTCATGAACCTAATGAGTACAAAGCACCATAAACTCTGCTAGTGCCTGTAATGAAAGTAGCTGACCATGTCCTTCTCTGTAGGTGCACTGTAAATAATTTTAAAGGATCCTTAATTACATTCAGAACTACAGTCAATTCAAAATAGTAGTTGCATTCCTTATTTATAAAAAAATACAGTATTAATCACTTGCATAAACGGTTATACTTTTAATTACATTTTATAATCTATAATTATGCTTAGAAGTACAAATAGATTCGGAACAGTCACGTGCCTTATTTGTAAAGTGTTTATAAGATACTCAGAAATAACTACGTATTTCTAGTATCATACCCTTTACTTACTCTGTACTTTTTTATCTTACGGCTTAATTAACAGGTATTTACTCTGTACTTACCCAGTAATTAGAAGGCTGTAATTTAAAGTGTTACCAAACTTCGTTAGTACCTACGAACATTTTGATGAATCCGGATATTTACAAAAAAAGTGATTTACAAATGATTTCCGCACAAATTCATTCTGCTTGCGTTTCATGAACGAGGCCCATACACACTGCTGGCAGATCTCCTTTTGAGAAACTATAGGGCTATAGACTTTTTGCACTGGTTGCACTAATTTTTTTTCTTAGGTGCACCAGAACAAAGGTTAGTTGCACCCAAATTTTCATCTGCATCGTATTTAACACAGCAGCTTTACAAGCTCTTTTACAAGGGGCCCTCTACCTGAGCTCTGAGCAAAAATGTGACGATTTTTTAACAGTTGCACCTGACTATCCACTAGTGCTCTCCCTCCTTTTTTGGTGAACAAAATGAGGTGTAAACAAACAATATTTATTCAAAAAACAATATATAAATAAACAGTTTTAACATAATTAACTTTGGGATCAGCCCTCCATCCGAGTCAGCATTTGTCTGATTCTGTAACAGCTCCAGTCCTTAAGGTGGAATAGAAGAAAAAGAAGCATCCTTTAAGGTCGTGGAGAGTAGCTGCCACCTCTAAATATATTGCAGCGGCTGAGTTCATAGACTATTATTTATTAACAATTCCAACCTCGAGAAGAACATTCACAGATTTACCTCACTGCTGTCTGTTTTTTCCTCTTTTCATTTCCTGAAGTATAGTTTCTCTTCATCTTCTGATGATACACAAACTCTCAGTAACTTGAGATGAGGGGACCTTCGTTAAATTGCGGGCCCTTACGCAATATGTGTGATGAGAATGTAGGGCGGTCCGCCACTGGGCCTAGGCTTCTCACCTCTCGATTCTGTCTGACTGCAGCACACGCATTTTCAAATGTACACACATGTACAGGAATGTCTGGACCACTGCCAGTCAGAGGGGGGCATTATCTCTGATTGGTTTAGACCACAGTATAAGCCTGTTGTGTTGTTGAAACACAGGGAGACTTTTTTTTTTTTGTTTTCTCCCTCGAACGGCTGGTTGCACATTTACAATGTAGCTGCACATTACAAATCTTACAAAAAAGGGACTGAAAAATTGAAATACATTTTTAAAAGGAATTTTAATACGGGTTAAAAACGTAAAATAAACAACATAAACAAAGTTTCATCCCAAGACCCTTTAAACCAACATCATCTATGGACAGCTAATTTCCGTGGACTGCTATTACACTTTTGGGACAATTTTTTTTTTTTTTAAGGATTACCCTTAAACTAAGACTGTACAAAATACTCTATGGACTTTGATTCTCTTTGATGTTGATTTTGGAATATTTGATTTGGATATTGATTGTGGAAGTGGAGGGTTAATGTGGGGGGGTGGTTGTTGTTTGTCTATCTACATACTTGCCTGGTTGTTTGTCTAATATCCTTTATTATATTCTATGTCAATATAAATGATAGCTTTCACTTAACTGTTGCTTCTCTATGGGTCAGTTGGTCACCCTACTTACCTCACTGCCTAGCTCTATGCTCTATGCTCTACAAAAACTGTTGCATAGTTCAAGATAGTTCAAGACTCCCCACATTATTAGGGTTCTGAGCATGAAGTGCAAGGAACCCTTTTGTAATTGTTCAGATTATTATTATTATTATTATTATTATTATGCAAAAAATTCTGCCTTATTATCAAAGTTCAAAGAGTTTATTATCATTTGCACAGTAAGGAGCAGGTTCTGTGTAGAATGAAATTCTTTCTTTGCTCCTCACCAAGAATGCCAAATGGAAGAGAAAATACAACGAATGACTAGATAACGAATAAAGTGCAAAGTTCACTGAGATTTTATACATGGGTGAACAGTAAAGTGAACGAGTGCTACAATCAAAAACAGCAATAAGTAGAAACAATCGTTTGTGTGACAGTAAATGACAGAGGCATGTAAACGTTTACAGTAAAGTGCAGGGTTATTTCTGAGGTAGGTTCAGGAGTCTGATGGCAGTGGGGAAGAAAGAGTTCTTTAACCTAGTGGTCTTGCATTTGACACTTCTGTACCTCCAGCCTGAGGGCAGAAGTGTGAACAGTCCATGCTGGGGGTGGATGGGGTCTTTAAAGATGGAGGCAGCTCTCCTGCGGAATCTCTGGTGGTAGATGCTTTGCAGAGAGGGTAGTGGAGTCCTGGTGATCTTCTCAGCAGTCTTCACCACTCTCTGCAAGCATTTTCAGTCCATTACAGTTGTGCTGCCATACCACACGGCGATACAGCTGGTCAGGAGGCTCTCGATGACACAGCAATAAAAATTTCTGAGGATTCTGGGTGACATCCCAAATTTTCTCAGCCTCCTCAGGAAATACAACCGCTGCTGAGCCTTTTTGACCAGCTGCATGGTGTTCAATGTCCATGAAAATTCCTCACTGATGTGGACGCCCAGGTATTTAAAGCTGTTCATCCTCTCTACTTCAAACTCCCGAATGAACAGTGGCTGATGAGGTCTTTTCTTTTTCCTCATATCCACTATCAGCTCCTTCATCTTGTCTGTGTCTCCATCAGTGATGCGTCCTATCACTGCAGTGTCATCTGCAAACTTGAGGAGGATGTTGTCCTTGTGATAGGCGACACAGTCATGGGTGAACAGGGTATAGAGGATGGGGCTGAGGACACATCCCCGTGGAACACCAGTGTAGGTGGTGATAGTCAGGAAGTCCAAAAGCCAGTGGCAGAGGGTGGGGTGCAGGCCGAGTGTGGACAGTTTGTGGGTAAGTTTGTGAGGGATGACCGTGTTAAAGGTGGAACTATAGTCCACAAAGAGCATCCTGACATAGGAGTCTTTATTTTCCAGGTTATTATTATATTTTTTGTAGCTAATCACCTTGTAAGTTTTCTTGGTGTAAGTTTACAATGTGGGAGTGAACCTTGAAAGAAACAGAATCCTAATGGTACTGAGGTCCTTGAGCATGGTGCAGGGTCAAAAGTCAAATCAAGAATGACAGAGATGCCCAGCTGGTGAAAGGCAGGTGCTGGACGAGCGGCAGTGGGTGAGAGGGTAAATCAAAAATGAGGAAGTCATCCAGTGAAGAGGCAGCATTGGGTGCCCAGAACAATGGGCAGGAGGCTAGTCCACAGCATCACTTGAGGTAAGAGCATGAGCTGGAAGTTAGGGTCTGGGAGCAGTGTGGCTGCAAAGGGGAGACGTTAGGACGAAGGCCTCCAGCAGCCGTAGGAGAAAGT
>NC_089801.1:39462512-39632512 GCF_029633855.1 Hoplias malabaricus | reverse complement strand
AGAGTGTGTGAGCGTGACCCACCTGAGGTCCAGATCTGTCTCCTATGGTCCTTGCACCTTCCACCCTGTCTCTCTAACTCCTCATTCCCTCTCTCTTTCTCTCTCCATCTCTCTCTCTATTTCTCCCTCCAGTATTTCCACACTGCTATTGGGTTTCTCACATCTTTCCCTCATTCCACTCCCTCACTCCATCTCTTCCATCACTCCATCAGCCCCTCACTCTCAGCTCATTTTCCCTCTGTTCACCTCGGCTTCTCTTTCCTCCGCTTCATCTGTCGCTTATTGCCTCATGACATTCTTCCAGATCTCTCTCCTCTGTCTGTCTTTCTCTTTTCCTCCTCTCACTTTCTGTCTCTCCTTAGTCTCCGCTCTTCTGTCTTCCTCTTTTTCTGTCTCTTTCCATGTTTAAAATTGCTCTATTGTTTTATCATTTGCCTTAATTTCCATCAGTTCCTCTCTCTCTCTCTCTCTCTCTCTCTCTCTCTCTCTCTCTCTCTCTCTCTCTCTCTCTCATTCTTCTCAGCTAGAGAAAGATTAAAAGTAACTGTGTCTTTTCCAAGATCCAGACAATACAAACAACAAAGCCTAGTACCGGATCAGTGATTGGTTATTGGCGGCGCCAGAGCGAGTGATTAATAAAGATTGATTAAAGATTAGACCATATTTAATAAAGATTTAAAGCCTGAAACTTGAATAAACCTCAGATTTTGCCTCCTTCCTTTTTCTTGATTAAACACTTACTCTTATTCAGACCTTATGTCCTCATCTCCCTCTCTCTCTATTTCATTCTTTCTCACATTGCCTTTACCCCCCTCTCTCTCTCATTAACTCCCTCTATCCCTCTCTCTCTCTCTCTCTCTCTCTCTCTCTCTCTCTGTGCTTTTTCACTGCATGGAACCTACACAACTCTACTTGCCTCGGCTCAGCACTTTTGCTTTTCTGCCAAATCTGGCCCCTGGTCTCTGAAACCATGTACTTTTTTAAGTCCCTGCTCCGGGGTCCAACCGTGCTGAGTAGCTACTACATGGTGACATGTAAACCCTGATTGGCCAATGGTGATTGTAAAGCACTGATTGTCCAGAGCCATGTCAATCACCACGAAACGCAGAGTTAATTCGAATCCAGCACAAACTGTCGCTTGTAAAATCTTGTATAAATTTATAGCAGTTTTCCCATTTATTTTTAAAAATGACTCAAAATGTCACCTCGTAACTTTACTTCGAGGCGTTTTGAAGAGGTTTAAATGCTCCTTGGGCCAATGGCAGATGAAAATTTCCAGTAAAAGCCGAACGTGCAACAAGTAAAACTGATCAGAGACCTGGGGCGCGGAGTTGTGTTCAGTCCAAAGATGAGTAAACATCGCCTAACTTTACCGCCGTAGTTGTTGTGGTTTTCAAAGCCAGTGATTCTTGTTAGAGATGGGATTTTGTGATGTCACCGGCTCCGGAGCCCTACCAGTGGAAAAGTGACAAGCTTTAAGTGTGTCGAGTCGTGTAGAGCTGGACCCATGCACCATCTGTCTCTCTTAGCTCTACCTCTCTCCCTCTCTCTCTCTCTCTCTCTCTCTCTCTCTCTCTCTCTCTCTCAGTTTATGCTCTGTATAGCAGGTCCCCCCTATGGTAATATGGACAGTACAAAAAAACCCTGACACCTCCAGTCAGTATAAAGAGTATTTAATTATATAAAGAAGAGTCAGTGAAGACCTAATGCCCCTTTCACCACTTCAGTGCCCCCTTGTGGTTGCTACTGGAAGAAAAGCCCTGGTTTGTTTAAGTCTGAACTTAACTATGAAATCTCAGTTTGTGAAAGTGCCACGAGATGGAAAGCTCTGAAAAAACAAATCACAAAATAACAAATCACTGAAGAGTGCAGACAACTCCTAAACAAAGACATCAGACAAACACACACACACACACACACACACACACACACACACACATACATTCCAGCGGCGTGTCCTCATAAACATCACACACTGCTGAGGGTCTCTGATTACACGCCTTTAAAAAGAGACCACATGTGCTTATGAAATATGAATAGGACACTCAATACACACACACACACACACACACACACACTCACACACACACATACACACACATACACAGCTACACTCCGGGGGTACTATTACAGGAAACAAGAAGAGGAAGAGGAAGATCAATGGTCTAATCAATGAGACAATGTGACACAGAGAGAGGAGTGTGTGTGCGCGCGCGTGTGTGTGTGTGTTTATGAGCGTGTGTGGAAGGTTCTGAGATGCTTGTTACACGAGTTTCTCTTTCAAAATATTTATTTATTTTTTAAGAGTGCAGCACCATAAGTAAATTTTAAACGTTATTACACATTAATAAGACTTCACAAACATGGTTATAAATATGAATTAGAAAAAATTACAAGAGGCTGACAGCATCCAAATGTGTCTGGACTCCTCGAGAATTTCTTCCGACTTGTCATTTTCAACTTAGATGCAGTCAACACATTTCAATATTGTGATAACGGAGGTTTACTGTATTATTATATATTTTCTCAGATGCATTAATTCGTGGCCTGAGTTCACCCCTCTTCACATTCCTCACCTGATACTGTAATAGAATGAGTTGTAAACGCGGAACTCGGATTCATTCAGAATTTGTAGCTAATTAACCCACAAAACGTCTAATTATTTTTGGAAAGGAAACATCTGGGGAGTCTTCAGGAGTCTGGAGTGTGTATTAATCACACAGTGATAATCTCATACTCCGTCCGAGTCATCCCACTTTCATCCGACACCGGAGAGTCAAAGCCGGAATAAAAATAGTAGTGTTATTATATACCTGCCACAGTGAGGAGCCAGGGGTAAAAATAGACCTCAGGTGAGTGTGTGTGTGTGTGTGTGTGTGTGTCTCCTCTACCTGTCAGTGGTTGCTATGGCAATGCGGACTGAGAAGGTTCCACCTGGACAGTGTGAAGTCTCAGCTTATTATAAAGATGCTGTGTTTAACCTGACACAGCAACTCAGCCCCAGTCCAGGACTAAAGTTAGTGGACCCTCACTCGACCACTAATCAGGAGTGTGTTCTGAACACTGCTGTGAGGATTTGATAGATTTCAGTCACCAGCGCATTAGTTGGATGGTGGATGATTATTTGTGAATCACAACTCATTCCAGAGAGCACTGTTCCACTGTTCCACAGGACACCACTCTGATGCTATACACCCCTCTGGCCAACTCCTGGCATTGGGGATGGGAACTGAAGCTTAAACATGTGTGCCTTCTATAGAATGTCTGCAATGTTTTTTCTCTACAGATTATACACTGTCAGCACTCTCTATAGTTTCCACTTATTAAATATTTTCTGTGAAATATAGGTTTATTCAGGGTTCATATTGTAAATATTTACCACACTTTTCTAATGTGAATTTACTTTATATTTATTGTTCTAAATTTATCAGCTATAAACATTTTATTCAACTTTCCTACTGTGAGATGTTTTTCATATTTTAAATTTTTTTTTCATATCAAATTCATATATCAAGTTCTATATTTATTTAGATTTTTCACTGTAAAGTTAATTGTTGTTTACTTTTCTACTGTAAAATCGATGTTTAATCACTTTTCTTATTGTGAGGTTATTTATAAACTTGATCCACTTTTTGTAATGTATCCATTTTTCCAATTGTACGTTTGATTGTTATTCAGTAATAATTTTTCTTCACGTAGTGTAATATAAAGGTCATTTGTTTTCACTTTTCTAGTGTTAGATTACACTTGTCTTCTTTTTAATGGTCAATTTTCATTAACTTTTCCACTGTCAATGTTTTACTGTGTGGTTCATTTTTTATCTCTATATACAATATTATTTATTTTTATGCATTTTTCCTACTGTAGTTTCACTTTTTACTCACTTTTTTTGTGGTACACCATGAAAACTTTTCCTCTCTTTTTGTAATTTAAATATATATTTTAATGAAATATCCACACTTCTTGTGATGTAGGAATAAATGCTACAGGTTAGTGCTGTAAGAATAATTTTTACACACAGACTGAAGATAGTTTCTTTCGCCAAGACATCAATCACAATGTGAAGCTGATTTATGACTTTGTTTATGACATATTTTACATTAAATTAACGTTGTTCTGTTTCTTTTTACACTGTTTAATATTTTATATTTGATTTATTGCAACAAAATGAGACGCGCTGTGTGTGTGGGGAGGGGGGATATGTATTTGGGAGATAATATAACACACACCCAACCCTCATCACACACATCTGCATTGTGAAATATTACATATATATTAAACTATACACAATAACTTTCCCTCACAATGAGAGAGGGAGTGAGAGAGAGAGAGTTGTTCCTTCAGGCCTACCCACTCTACTGGGGCCCCGGTGACTTGCGTAGATGACAGTGAGGGGGTGTGCGTGTGTGTGTGTGTGTGTGAAGTCATTAGCCTTGGCTGCCCTCATAATAACATGGTTAGCTTAGCGTAGCCTGCAGCTAACAGCACAGAACTGAACACCCATAGCTCAAGAGACACACTCTCTCACACACACACACACACACACACACACACACACACACACACACACTCACACACACATGCACACACACGCACACACATTACAGAAAGAATACAAAATAAAGGGAAAGAAAAAGATGAGAGGCTCTAAGTGCTTAACATTCAGGAACAGCACACAGCTTTCATTCGGCATGAAAAGAGAAGATAGAGGGAATAAAAAGAGAGGAAGAAAAGAGAATGAGAGAAAGGAAAGGGGTGAAAGAGGCAGAAAGAGTAGGAGAAAGATGGTAAATTTTAATATGGAATGTTAAATGTTAACCATAGTGGAATTTGACCTGAGAGAGAAACTTAAGAGAGAAAAGAAGGAGTGAAGGAAAATAGAAGGGAAATGAAGGAAAAAATGAAAAAGATGAAAGTAAGAAGGGAGGAATTGCAGAAAGATACATTTAGTGAAGATTTAAATAAAGAACAAATGTGATCATGCTTCAGCTGGAGTTCTCTCTCTCTCTCTATCTCTATCACTCACACTCACTCACACACACACACACACTTGGTTCTTTTTGAGCTGTTCTTCGCAGCTGGGGAGAAAAGCTTAAGGAGGATCGTTTGCTTCACGCTGTCAGAGAGAATGATGATGATTAGCTCAGAGTGTATATGTGTGTGTGTGTGTGTGTGTGTGTGTTGTGTAACATAAAGCATATTGGAATGTGGTAATCACACAGTGGGAAACATCTGTGTGTGTGTGTGTATAAGCATGTTTGTGATTTGTGTGTGTTTGTGGTTGTCTGTGTGTGAGTTTCAGTGTGCATGTGTGTATTTGTTTGTGTGTGTGGAGGAGTGTTCCTTTTTCTTCTGTGACAAATTAGTACAGGTTATGTTTAGGTTTAAGTTTAGATTTAAATTCAGGTTGGGATTAGAGTTAGGGTTTAGATTAGGTTTGATTGAGATTAGGATTATAAGAAGTCAGTGAATGGAACTGTGTGTGTGTGTGTGTGCCTGTGTACTGTGGGTGCTAACAGCAAGGTGCTCTTCAGAGATTAAACACTCAGCATCCCTCAAGTCTGATTGATGCGCACACACACACACACACACTTTACCCTGACCTTAGAAGATAAGGTGTGTTAGCAAAGGTGAAATGTTTACTCAATGAATGTTAAGCAGAGGAGGTGTGCACACACACACACCCACACACACTCCTGTCAGTCACTCTGAGGATGTGCTGTTAAAGACTGTGAGGATCATGTGAAGTAAACACAGTTAAATGTGTGTCCTTTGTCTCCTGTCCTTCAGTCAGTGCAGGACTGTCCTTGTCTCAGGCTGAAGGCCTTTAAAGAGATCAGTGTCCAGTCAGTACATTACCCCAGGGTTTGTTTGTGTGTGTGTGTGTGCGTGTGTGTGAGTGTATTATTGGAGGGTGGGGTCAGGTCTCTGTAACGGTCAGACACTGTCTCCCTGAGAGGAACAGGGGATAAGACAATGTCATTCAGATACTGAACTGTTTTATTAAAATATATCGGTCCTGGCTTGTGTGGGATTTATCTAATGTTCGATGCTGTGTGTGTGTGTCCTTCAAAGTCATACCAAATGCACAAAATCATCTCAGTTTGTCATTTACACACAATCAGAACATTCCAAAAATATCAGAAAATATTAGAAAATATTAGAAAATATTCAGACAATCATCTGATGATACTGGACAGTATGTAGTCATGCTGATCTACACTGTAAAAAATGTCTGTCAATTTTACGGTGGAAAGCTGTAAAACCATGACAGTAAATGACTGTAAACTCTAAAATGGTTGAAAACAGTTTCTGTGACAGTGAAATACCGTAAATACTTTTATCAGCCAAAATGCAATTTTTTACATCTCTTTACTGTAAAACATACATTGTTTCACTGTTAAACACACAAACCATTAAGTGTCCAAGTACTGGGAAGAGCTGAGACTCATTAGGGAGTTCCCAGCATGCCTTAATTCTCCATATTTTCTGTGATTTTCAGAGTTTCTTTGGTTTTTTTTTTTCTGTCTTTGAGATTTTTTGATTATGGGTTGCATTGGGGTGATTATTTTGTGTATTTGTGTGTGTGCGTGTTTCTGTGCATGACTAGATGTGTGTTGGTCAGGAAAGTTCACTGGTGTTCAGCCTGTATTCCGAACGCTGGACTGTGGCACTCAGATACCGCACATTTCTTTGGACCTTTCGGCAATATCTCCTTTCAAGGGCTGAATATAGGAGGCGGTTTGGTTATATCTAAATACGGCTATATCTCAGTCACCATTATCTTAATTGTCACACAATTTACTTGTTAATTTTATGGCAAAACACATTTCTTAGTTATTTTTATGTAAATACTATGGCGTTTTATGGTGTATATCTGTTTTTAACCGTACTGTAAACAAAACAGTTCTTAAATGTAAACTTGAAGATTGCCAAAAACGTGAACATATATTTTATGGTGAAATTCTGGCAACCACAGCTGTCAGTTTTTTACCGTAAATTTTATGGATTTTGAACATGATTGAGTTAAAAGTTTAATAGTATCAGCAGAACACATACAATCACACACACACACACAGCTGCAAGATGAGGAAAAGACACTAAACATTCTACTATACACACTGTCTGGGTTCAGTGTGCGTGTGTTAATGTGTGTGTGTGTGTGTGTGTGTGTGTGAGAGAGAGAGAGAGAGTGTATGTGTGCCTGTGTATAGATGTTGGATTTCTCTCCAAACTAAATATTTATGTCCTTTGTGTTTGGAACTGTCCATGAACTTCCCACCAACACACACACACACACACACACACACACACACACACACACACACACACACACACACAGCAAGAGAGCAGATGGTTTCAGAAGTTTGTCGTTCAACATCACTTTATTCTTCCCTGTCCTTTACTTGGCCCTTGGTGTGTAAACAGACACACTCCTGACCTACTGTAACAGTGTGTGTTTGTGTGTGTGTTTAGTTGTAAATGTTTATGCTTCCTCTGAAGTGTTCTGTGAGAACTTTCTTGAACTCTGTTTCCAGCTGATTCTCTTTTGTTTCTCAGAGCTTCAAGCTTTTAGGGTTAGGATTAGTTTTGTTTTTTTTTCAAAATAAATTATGAAAAATGGCAGCACGGTGGTGCAGCAGGTAGTGTCAGTCACACAGCTCCAGGGGCCTGGGGTAGTGGGTTTGAGTCCCGCTCCGGGTGACTGTCTGTGAGGAGTTGGTGTGTTCTCCCCGTGTCCGCATGGGTTTCCTCCGGGTGCTCCAGCTTCCTCCCACAGTCTAAAAAAAAAAAAACACATTGGTAGGTGGATTGGTGACTCAAAAGTGTGTGTGTGAGTGTGTGTCTTCCTGCAAAGGACTGGCGCCCCCTCCAGGGTGTATTCCCGCCTTGCACCCAATGATTCCTAGTAGGCTCCGGACCCACCGTGACCCTGAAATGGATAAGCGTTTACAGACAATGAATGAATGAATGAATAAATGAAAATGAAGCCAAATCATCATAATTATTTCAAACTTTTAAAAATAAAAAGTCAAACAGCTGGTATTTCTTATATGTGTGTGGTGTTTGTTACTGTGTAAAAATATGGAGTGAATATAAATTGTATTGTACTACAGATTTATAAAAGTAGTTTAAAATGTAAATTTAAATAAACAGCTTGGTGTTCTTCTGGGAAAATAAATCACCTAAAGTATTTGTGATTAGTTTAAAATACACAATTACACCAATACATGACCATCTACATCACACACACACACACACGTGTTGATTTCCATGCATTTTGAGGTCATTAATTTGAGATATTTCTTAGAACTGACCCCAACCCTGAACTAGTTTGAGTACGGTAGTCTGCAAACACCAGTGGTGCAAGTAAATAAAGGAGAAGAATGAGTGAATGAGAGACAGAGGGAATGAAACCAGAGAAAGAAAGAGCGAGAGAAAGAAAGACAGAGGGAGAGAGAAAGAAAGAGAAAGTTAAAGCTGGGAGTATTTAACACTTTTCATTACTGAAACTTTAACATCTGTATTGAGGGTAATGTGTGTGTGTGTGTGTGTGTGAATATTAATGATTGTCCTGCAGATGAAAGCAGCTGTGAGATTGATGTGAATGGTGTTAGCTAGATGGCAGCAGCAACCACGCACACACATCAAACACACACATCATAAAATGTGTGTGTGTGTGTGCGTGTGTGTGTGTGTGTGTATAAGCTTTGATGTTAGATTGAGCTGAAGTTTATCGGAAAAGCATTTAAACATTTCAAAATATCCTAATTATAGTTTAAAAAATGATACTATTCTATAGCACTGATTACTATAGTACTGTTATTACACAGCTGTAACAGCACAGCACAATGATTACTATAGTAATGTCATTACACAGTTATAATGGTACAGTCCACTGATTATGGTTGTGCTGTTATTACACAGTTATAACTGTACAGGATACTGCCGATTATTTTACAGTTATTACACAGTTATTATGGTACAGTACACTGATTACTATAGTACAGTTATTACACAGCTGTAACGGCACAGCACAATGATTGCTATAGTAATGTAATTACACAGTTATAATGGTACAGCCCACTGATTATGGTTGCGCTGTTATTGCACAGTTATAACTGTACAGGATACTGCTGATTATTTTACAGTTATTATGGTACAGTACACTGATTACTATAGTACTGTTATTACATAGTTATAATGGTGCATCACATGTACCATGTGCATGATTATTATTGTGCTGTTATTAAACAGTAATATAAGATTACTATATTACTGTTAGTACATAGTTATTACAGCACAGCATGCTTATTCCTATTGTGCTGTTATTACACAGTTATGTTATATAAATTTAGCTTTAACTTGATTTTTATAGTAGTATAATGCAATTGCTATAATAAAGCTGTAATGCAGTTAATATAATTTTACAACTGTTATTAGCCTTGTATATTTCTATTATAGTTATTACACATTGGGACTGGCACAACACACACACACACACACACACACACACACACACATCCAGTTATCAAGTACTATGAAAAATTTAAAAACAAAGAAAAATTAAAGAAAGAGGAGAGAGGAAGTTGTAGGAAAGTGATGGAGTTACTGAGTCATATGTAGATCTGATTATTAATTTACTGATATGTCACCCACTCTTTCTTTCTCTCTCTCAGACACACACACACACACACACTTTCCCTCTCTCTCTCTCTCTCTCTCTCTTACACACACACACACACACTCTCTCTCTCTCTCTCTCTCTTTGCATCAGGAGGTGTTGGAGTGGAATAATGGGTAATATCAGCTCTATTTTATGAATATTAATTCGATGGAGGTGTGGCTGATATGAGATAGGTTCTCTAGACCAATCAGCTGCAGCAGATCTCTCACACACCTGAGACACCTGACACACTCTCTGTCTCTCTCTCTCTCTCTAACACATCTGTTCATTAATATTTATTAAGTCCATTCTCACCTGGGCTAAGTTTAACACACCTACATCACACCTGTCACCTGAGGGGAGGGAGCAGTGTCTGTCATTTGACTAACTTCATGTAAAGCGCAGAAATAAAATATTCACAAGAATAAAGAAGAATTTAAATTTTGTAATAATAATAATAGAGTTAATGTAAATAGTGTTTATTCTTGATCTTAACTTTCTTTCCCCTTCATCTCCTTTTCTCTCTCTTTCTCTCACCCTCTATACTCTGTAAGGTCTCACTCTCCCTTACCTTTGCATCTCTCTTTTCTCTCATTCTTTCCTCTGTATCTCTTTCTCTCACTCACTGTCTCTCTATTTCCACATCTCTCTCTCTCTCTCTCTCTCTCTCTCAGATGTGGTGGGATTGATTTAGTGGTTATAAATAAACAGTGGTCACAACTATAAAAAGTTAATCCCATGCTGAGATGTAAATAATCAATCACAGATGAGGGAATCGTTGAAGATTTGTTTGGGAGCTAAAAGAGTAAATTCTTTTGAACAAATCTATAGATGTGAATAGATTTTAAGAAGTGGATTTAGCACAAAACCCTTCAAACACACACACTTAAATACAGACACACACCATTTACAGTGTATATATAAACTGGGCGCAGTGATCCTGCAGTTTTCCCACTGTTTGTTAGCGAGTTAACGTTAATTAGCTAGTCTAAATAACATTCACACTTAAACTGTAATTTAACAGTCAGCTATGTAACAGCACCAAGATAGACCCAAAAGTAGTGTTTTTATTCGAACATACATGAATAAATATTCATTTATTAAAAATTTTGAAGCACACACCTTAAATCTGTAAAACATCCGCTCTGTCCATTGTCTTCTGGTGCTCAAATCAAATTGACAAAAAGGCGGGAACCACGGGACCGATCCAATGCTAGGTTAAACACACAGTAATCCCACATCTGGGTCACTTTAACCCAAACTCTGGGTAATATAGAGACAGAGTACAAGAAATAACCTAATAAAACTTCCCAACTCACTCAACCCAGCAGTTGGGTAGAAAAACAACCCAGCATTTTTAAATGGTCTTCTGTGCCCTAGCTGAAGGTTCTGGAGTCTTAGCTAGCACAAGTCATTTTACATATATCCTAATATCACCTTCCATTCTCAGACAGAACAAACACTGTCTTGCGAGATGAAGTGTCCTAGCCTGACCTTGATGTCCAGCCATATCATGTAACCCAGATAAGGCTCTAGGCCAGAGACTCTCTGGAAGAATATATTGAAAACTTTCTGTTTACTTATTGGATCTTTTGTCACCCTAGAAAGCTCTCCATCCTATAATTATCTAACAATCTATTCCTGCCTCACTGTTCTATTGACACATCAAGGCCACAAAATTCAACTTGGTTCTTTCTTGCCTGAACACTTAAAAATAATGGTTCTAGGGTTCTTTGTTAAAGGGCTCTTTGCATCATGAAGTGATGCTTCAGATTGATGGGGAATGTGCTATAGATGGTTCTATATAGCACTGTTTTTAGAAGGGTTCTATACGGCACCAAAACGGTTCCTTTATTGTGAGAAACTTGACATCGTAACAGTAGAAGACCTGCTTTTGCCGTATAGAACCCTTCTCTAAAAGGTGCTATATAGAACCATCTCCATAGCACATTCTCCATCAATCTGCAGAACCCCTAAATGTTATTCAAGTGTTTAGAGTTCTATGTAAAAAATTTTCTTTAATAAAGAACCCTGTAGAACCGTCATTTTTAAGGGAGTAGATGGAAGGGAAAAATCTTCGATATAACAGGATCTTGCTCCTAACACTGTCACAAGTCACAAGGGAAAGTGACGGGAGCGCACCTTGTCCCAAGAGGATAATCTGGGGAAAAGACTGGAGGAATTGGACTGCTTGAGAGTCTGCTGCTGTCTCCCATTCAATGTGAACCTCGCAAGGGGCTTTGACTTCACAGGAACCTTGAGTTCTCTTTACATTATTAAGCCAATTTCCAACAAAGACTTCACCCCCTTCAACCAATTGGAAACTCTGGACTCTACATTGAAAACCATCCTGAATTTCTCTTCTGTTTCTGACCCTTACACTTCTTTTAATACGTCATCATACAGCTCAGTAATTTTTCTCTTGCCCACTGTCCAAGCAAAGTGGTCCCGGCTGAGTGCATCTGCGATAACCTTCTTGTTACCTGGTATGTGTTTTAAATCAATGTGTAGGGCACAAGCTTCGCCATCCAACGTTGGTTGCAGGCATCAAGCTTGGGTCGCTGTACATCTAAAACTGAACATGACCTTTTAACCAATGACAGAAGTTGTAGCAAACGCTCTTCTTCATTGCCAAGATCTCTAATCGATAGGCAGGATATTTCTTCTGGGCATTACTAAGAGTTTGCTAGTAAGTGCCATGCCCTGGTCTCATTAGCTGCCATTTGTGACAATAGAGCACCCCAAGGCCTTCAAGTGAAGCATCAACTGACAGAATGAGAGGCCTCAGAATTAATCCAGATGGACAAGAACATGGCAGTTACGTAATCACTCGTCCAATCTGATTTTAGTCTTCTAATGTTTCCTGGATGTTTGTTCAGTTTTACAACTTTTCCTCTTTGACCAGCTGTAAGTGCAAACAGGGGCCTGGCAATAGAAGAGCAGCTGGGAATAAAATGCTCGTAATAGAAGAACATTCTTTACACACAGGGTATGCAAATTCTGAGACTTCCATCCGTCTTCCACAACATTTAGTGATGTGCTGGGGCCACATGACGGTAAGGCAGGCGGAGGGAATGATTATCATAGATTCTTTAGGGTAAGACTGCTGTTGACAAGAGCCGTAAAATAATGCAAGGTCTTTAACAGCCAAACAACACTGAACATCCACGAACTTGCAGTTGCGTTTCAAGGTAATAGCATTTCCATAAAGCAGGTGATCTTTATCGGAAGTCAACCACCTCACAAAAGTGGTGCAATAACTCACCCCACAAGTATACTTCTAGGAACCGATCTTGCAGATATAGGTTCTACCACTACTGTGCTCCCTGAAGACATAGGGACATTACTTGGCAGGCGACCCCACAATAAATATTCTGTCTTTGGTAGCAGAGTGTCTTTGGTAGCAAGGTACCTTCACACCTCTCCATCTGGTAAGACATGACATCACTTCTAGTAATTGTTCACACTGCATCATATTACTTCATTACTTCATAGGTATGTTTGGGTTGTACCTGCTGTCTTCCGCAGCCGACAAGGATGATTCACTCAGGGTGCAAGCCATTGAACCTGAGTCAAGCATTTCCTCTCAGCTGAAACACACCATTGATTGTGACAGGGGCATGGTACAGTTAGCTGAATTCAATCCTCTGCATATTCTGGACAAATACTTCGCTGTCTTTAGGAAGTGACCGACAGATATTTATGCATTGTTCCTCCAGGTCACTAGTGATGACCTACATGTCCCCTCTCCACATGCAGGTGGTTTTGTTTAACTGCGGACCCTGGTCCTCATTTTGTGTTGCTTAGGGATCCCCCTTTGCGTAATTATATAAAACATCCCATTCATGAACTGATCAGTTTTACTTGTTGCACGTTCGGATTTCACTGGACATTTTCATCGACCACCAACCCAAGAAACATATAAACCTCTTCAAATCAACTCAAGGCAAAGTTATGAGCTGCTGTTGTGAGTCCGATAAAAATAAATGTGAAAGCTGCTGTAATTTAAGAGATTTTAAAACAGCGAGTTTCTGCTGGATTTGAATGAGCTCTGCATTTCGTGACATGGATCTGGTCAATCAGCGCTCTGCAGGGTTTACACATCACCATTTGGTACCTACACTGCATGGTTGGAAGCCAGAGGGTGCTGGGACTATAAACCTACCAGATTTGGCCAATGGGAAAAGCTAAAGATCTGTGCCGAGTTGAGAAGAGTCGTGTAGGTTCTATGCAGGGGAAAAATGCCATAAGTCTTCCATAGATGTAGGCTGACTAGTGGATGGGGTGTCAGAACATATTTGAGTAGAGCAAAGAACAGGTGGACCTGGAGGACTAACCCAGGAGCAGTATCTTCAAAAATATTGAACTCTTTCACATCTTTTGCAGTATAATACAGTACCCATCAATCGTTTGGACACATGGTTTCATTAGTCATTGGTGGAATAAGGCTATTCACTGTATACAACTGTGTACCAGCCCCTACACAACCCAGGTTATAGTCTCACACACATTAAGTGAGCAGTTCTACAAATTAACTCTTGACAAAGCCACAGCTGTTCACTGAAAACCGTTCCAGGTGACGACCTCATGAAGCTGACTGAGAGAACGCAGAGCGTGTGCAAAGCTGTCATCAAACATAGATATTCTGGTTTGTTTAACACTTTTAGTACAAAATTCCATATGTGATTCTTTATAGTTTTAATGTCTTCAATATTAATTTACAATGTAGAAAAGACTAAAAAACAAAACAAAACAAAAAAAAACATTGAATGAAAAGATATCCAAACTTTTGACTGGGACTGTATATTCACAATACGTGGAAAATGGCCCCAAAACAAAGGAAACCCTCCCTCAGTGGGCGTGTCAAAATTTTGGGTACTGTATATCATAATCACTAGGGCTGTTAATACTAAACTTTAGGCAAAAATCTACATAGAAGAATATAAACTGCCCATCGAATACCAAATACAGCAACAATCTGTGATCACACTGGTGGAGTCAGAAGTGAAGATGTACGTAACTTAAGTGTTGTCTTCTGCTACATTCCTGTTTCAAATTTCTGAAAAATAAACACCGGAATCAACATCAGCTTATATATATATATATATATATACAAATACATAAGAGCAAAGCAGAATAACATATGGCTTCAACAGCTTCTCAAAACGTGCCTAACACGGAGAGGGAAACAATAAGAACATGAGGAAGTGTGAACACTGTTACACACAACCCTTTATTATATGTCGCCACATCTACAGTTTTAAATGTGTACTAAAAACACGCATAAAATGAGTAGTATATTCGGAGTGTTCCGTAAACGTACCTCTCTCAGTCAAGCTCTGCACAGACTGAAGGGAAAAGAAAACCACAGCAACAATAACAGGAGAAACTATGGATAGGGAATGGAACTAAATACCTGCATACTCCCATCGGCCACATAGAACAGTTAAGAAATCTTGTGAAATAACAAAAGTGCTTCAAATATAATGAAATAATTAAAGTAAATGATTACCTCTGCTCCTGCCTCGTGCCCTGTGATTCTGGGTAGGCTCTGGGCCCACCGCAACCCTGAACTGGATAAGTGGTTAAAGACAATGAACGAATGAATGATTACGCCTGCTACACCCAGCCAATTTCTGGTTAGACCACTGGGAGTAGCATACACAAATGTTAGTGAGAGTCTGCTGCGCTATCACCAATAGAATACTTCTCTTCTAGTCATAAACTGTCTGTATAATATGCATTCTGAAACTCTATAATCATGTGTGAACAATATATACTGTGAGCAATAGCTTTAATCATAAATAATCATTCCTGGTTTATACTCACTATAGCGTTTGTTCTTTATTCTCACTGCATTTAGCAAGATTCTTGTACCATTTTCATGAGCCAGACAATAATAAATAGTATGATGTGACATATGCACTAAAGGAAATAATAGTATTAATTAAAATTACAGCTGGTGTTCAGTGAAGAATCAGATGGATTTGAACGTTTGAATGCCACACGAGGCATGATTACAAGTCAATCAAAGATTATGAGAAAAGAAAAACATCTTACAAGAATTCATTAAAAGAACAGCAGCAGACATCTGTCACAATCAGGATTCACGAGCAGCTGGTTTACAGTTATGTAAAATAAGCACACATTTTTCACCACGATTAACAGGAGGCACATTGATATTGACACAAACCCTCAACCCGTTTTGAGCAGCGCTGGGAAAATCTCTGTGCTTCTGGATTATACTGAGCTTCTTCCTCAAACATTACAGCACGGTGTTTTGGGTCTCAGCTTTATTACGTCATCCTTAGCGCTGCTGTGGAAAAACGTTAATTTCTACACTATGAAGAGTTTGTTAAGCTTGTGGATCAAATGACATAAAGTCCATTCTCTATAGAAGAGAACCTGGGATGTGTCGTAACCGGAAAAAAGGGCTCAGAGATAGGTTTATTATTATTAGCTCAAAGACACCCGAAATGAAGTGAATGGGAGTGAATGTAGAGATACTCTCAAACGGTCCCCTCGTAGCGCTGTCGTTCACTTCCTGTGGCTTGCTTTAGAAGGCAAGTCCTGGGGCCCAGACACATACAAACACCCTCGGGCTCTCAGCACACCACCACAGCTACACCTAGTGGCGCAGCAGGGGCCCTGCAAGTCTTTCGGAACACGTTCAGGTCTGATAGAAGAGTATAGATGACGTGTCAAAAGAAATTATATATATATTTTTTTTACAAAATGTAGATGAGTGTTTTTTGTGTCCCCAGTTTGGTTGGATACTGACACTGATGGCATGCATTTCAAATATTTATATAAATAAATGGTACGGTGGGCTATAGTCAATCAGAGTGGGCAGGTGTGAGTGAATGAGTGACTGGGCGTGTGTGTTGTGCCCTGTCCAGAGTGTGTTCCTGCCTTGTGCCCAGTGATTCTGGGTAGACTCTAGACCCACTACCACCCTGACCAGGATGAAGCACTTACAGAATGAATGAGTGATGAATGAATGACTGATGTCTTTCCAGAGACAACCTCATCATGGATATACTTCACTCAGATCTTCAGACAAACATCAAGCATGTCTCAGTTCTCTGAGCGTAAACACCCTAAAGCCATTTTCTGCAAGAGATTTGCTTCGGTAACATTTTGCTGCTTGAGAGAAACTTGAAGAGAATAAACAAAATATCTGATATATTCTTTCTCTGTCTCTCTCTCTCTCTCTCTCTCTCTCTGTGTGTGTCTCTCTCTCTTACTCTGATGGAAGGAGTGTGTCTCTGAATCTCTTTAATCTGTCTTAAAAGTTGTTAAACTCAGTCAAATCCAGGAAAATAAGCATCTGTTTCTGCTGTGATTGACTTTTAGGGAAGAGTGGGATTCCGAGGCAGCACCAAAATACTTTACACGGCTTTAACGGGACAACACGCATGATTTACCCAGAATAATACACCAGAATAAACACAAATAAACACACATTCTACTCTGAGAAAGAAAGAAAGAGAGAGAGAGAGAAAGAGAGAGATTCTGCAAGGCCTTTGTATGTGTTTGTGTATGTGTATGCGTATGTGTGTGTGTGTTGTGTGTGTGTGTGTGTGTGTGTGTGTGTGTTCTTGTACGGGATGCTGTGAAAGGAAAAGAGGTACAAGGAGAAATTACTGCACTCATTTATCACACGCCCAATCTGCCCTACAGGCTGATACCCTAACCTTACACACACACACACTAACCTACCACACCACAAAGTTACAGGAAACGTCCTATAACTTTTGCCAAACTTTTCATCAACTTCCCCACTCTCACCCACAGCTCTGGCCTCAGTAAAGGGACTCTGTGGAAAACAGCTCCCTCTGTGGACACTGCATTTTATATTTATAGAACAACAACAGATTATGATGACTTTCTAATTGATGTTAAAGTCAAAAGCTTTATATGTTGTAATAATAATAATAATAATAAATTATTATTATTATTCATTCATTATCTGTAAGCGGTTATTCAGTTCAGGGTTGTGTAGGGTCCAGAGCCTACCTGGAATCATTGGGCACACCAGTCCTTCACAGGGCAACACACACACGCATATGGAAACTTTTGAGTTGCCAATCCACCTACCAACGTGTGTTTTTGGACCGTGGGAGGAAACCGGAGCATCCGGAGGAAACCCACACGGACACAGGGAGAACACACCACACTCCTCACAGACAGTCAGCCGGAGGAAACCCACACAGACACAGGGAGAACACACCACACTCCTCACAGACAGTCACCCGGAGGAAACCCACACAGACACAGGGAGAACACACCACACTCCTCACAAACAGTCAGCTGGAGGAAACCCACGCAGACACAGGGAGAACACACCACACTCCTCACAAACAGTCAGCTGGAGGAAACCCACGCAGACACAGGGAGAACACACCACACTCCTCACAGACAGTCAGCCGGAGGAAACCCACGCAGACACAGGGAGAACACACCACACTCCTCACAGACAGTCACCCGGAGGAAACCCACACAGACACAGGGAGAACACACCACACTCCTCACAAACAGTCAGCTGGAGGAAACCCACGCAGACACAGGGAGAACACACCACACTCCTCACAGACAGTTACCCAGAGGAAACCCACACAGACACAGGGAGAACACACCACACTCCTCACAGACAGTCACCCGGAGCGGGAATCCCTGGAGCTGTGTGGCTACGACACTACCTGCTGCACCACATTATTATTATTATTATTATTATTATTATTATTATTATTATTATTATTATTATTACCAGTCTAAATCTCCTTTGAGGTGAGGGTAATAGTGGCCATGCTATTTTAGGTTGTCGTCAAGGTGTTGCTAGCTGGTTGCCTGGGCAGTTGCTATGGTATCCCAGGTGATTGCTATGAATGTCATTTTAGTATGACTTGTGGCTGCTATGATACCCTATAGAGTTGTTTATGCAGTTGCTATGATATCCCAAGTGATTGCAAGTTTGTTATAATATGACTTGTGATTGCTATGGTAACCCAGGCAGTCGCGATAATGGTTGCCAAGGTTGTTTAAGGTATCCAAGGTGGCTGCTAGGATGGTTGCTATAGTATACAACCAAAGTTCCCAGTATCTCCTAAACTGGCAACATCATTTGGGAAAGCCAGGATCAAATTCAATAACACATATAAAAAAAGTAATAATAAAAACAGCCATAGATTAGATAAACACAACTGCAGGGTTATGGCACAGAGGCTGTAAATTATCCCCTCATTCATTTGAAAGGTTTCTGAATTTGATCCCGACATTCCCAAAAGACGTTCTCAGTTTAGGAGATGTTATCCATCAATTTCCCAGTCTGAGTTTGGAGTTTGGAGCTCTTGCTGGACAGAGAAGGAGCGGAGTACGGTGTCAGTTCCATGGAATAACAGAAGCAGAGCCATGAGACGGACACATAGATCCGATAGGACCTTGGAGAGAGCTTCAGCGGGAATGGCGCCGCATTAAAGGCCTTCAGTAAATACAGAGAAATCCCCAAAGCTGATAAGACCAGAGTTCATATAAAGTGTGTGTGTGTGTGTGTGTGTGTGTGTGTGATGTTATCTGACTGTAAAAGAAAAAGTCAGAACAATCCCAAACTAAACCCAGTTTCTGGAAGTGGGTCATTTAGAGTGGGTGCAGTCAGATGTCCCTAAATGCATGTGTGTGTGTGTGTGTGTGTGTGTGTGCGTGTGTGTGTGTGTGTGTGTGTTCAGTAGCTCTTCTCTCAGTTTGGTTTTCATTTCCTCTCGACTCCAATCCCAAGCGATGGATCGGATTCAAACTACCATTTTGTCTGTCCATCTCTCTCTCTCTCTCTCTCTCAAACACACACACACACACACACACACACACACACATGCACATGTGCACACACACACACACTCACTATGGATATATGGTCTTTCCAGCCTACAAACCATCATCAAGGTCAGAAGATTGACCACAAAACATCTGCTCCTCAGACTCAGAGTCCTCTCTGCCCACATGGGGACTTTCATTTTGTCACTGCACTTGACGTAGCTGAAACCGAATATATTTTCATATAAACTGATTAATCTGTAATAATTTCAAACTTTGTTCTTAAGAACAAAAATTTAATCAAAATTAGGCAAAAGATGTGAAACATGTTTAGTTACTTTCAAACAATCATAATATTGGATTAAACATTATTTAAATTTTAAAATAAATAAAACTGCCCTTAGATTAGCGTTCCATTAAAACAATCAACAAACAGCTACAGCTACCATTTAAGATTGGGATTTAGACTGGGGGGTTGGGTTGGGTTTAGGGTTACATTTAAGAGTAGGTAAGTCCCTATGAAATGAATGTAAATCAAGGTAATGTCCCCACAGTGCCTTAAAACGTGTGCGTTTGTTTGGCTTTATCCTAAAGTGTGTGAGTGTGGTGTTTAATCCCAGTTTGTGTTGGTTGGTGATTGTGGGTGTTTTGTTTAAAAAAACTGTTCATTTCCTTCATCAAAAAACATCCTAAACACTCTCAGATGGAAATGGTTTGAGGGCTGTGTGTGTGTGTGTGTGTGTGTGTGTGTGTGTGTGTTTGGTCAAGCATTCAGTTATTCTAATCTAAAATCAGAGGAGAAATAGAGGAAGAAGAAGATGAAGAGAAAGAAAGAAAGAAAGAAAGAAAGAAAGAAAGAAGTGGGAGAAATCACCTTGAGGGAGGAAGAGGCAGCTGTGCCAAAGACAGAGAAAAAAAGGATGAGAAATAAAAAAGGAATGAGAGAAGGGAAAACAAGAAGAAATAAAGAAGAGAAAGCAAGAAATAAGAGAAAAAAGAAAAAGAAAAAAGGTGAGATTAAGAAAATACAAGAAAAAATAAATGCAATACAAAAGAGGAAGGAGAGAAAAATGATGAGAGAAAGAGAGAGATAGAGAGTGAGGAGAGGGTAAAGGAGGAGAGAGAGAGAGAGAGAGAGAGAGAGAGAGAGAGAGAGAGAAGCTGCAGGAGCTTGTCACTATCCATTTATCCATCTCCTAACACATTGTCTCACACACAGACACACACACCCATACCCACACCACACAAACACACACACACAGTCTGGTCTTACTGGACTTGCAAGGACTTAATTTGACCTCTATTACTGTAACCTAACTCCAAACATAGGTTAAAGTTCACTAAACCTAATTATTAATCTAAACTTAATTTTAATCATGGCTCGGTTACATTTTCCTAAAAAAAGTCACTACACATTTTCTGGTGAGAAGCAGAATCAGAATCCCCACTTTATACATGTCTTAGCATCCCTCTGATGATCAAATATCCTCACAATGATAGGACAACAAGTACACACACACACACACTAACACGTGTTGACCTTTACTCACACACACACACACACACACATTCAGAAAGGCCTCTGATTTTTTGTTGAACCATCAGCTTGTTTTCCAGTAGGTTGTGTGTGTGTGTGTGTGCTGGTCAGTCTTTGTGTTTGTTGTTGTTGTTGTTGTCTTTCTTCTTCTTCGGCCACCGGTCACGTGGAGGACACACACACACACACACACACACACACACGGTTCCTTTAAGAGCTGAAGTAGGTCGGCGGTTGTCGTGGCGTCGGCGTGTCTGCAAGGCCAGTGATCTGATTGGTTCTGATGTCTGGGATGAGTGATCTGATTGGTTCTGATGTCGGGGGCGAGTGATCTGATTGGCTGTGATGTGCAGAGAGCTGATCTGATTGGTGCTGATGAGCTCTGTTTCACAGAGTGGGTCGAGTGTGTCAGAAAGCATCGTTTCCACGCCAACGCACCACCAAAACACACACACACACACACAAACACACACTCATTTACTCACTGACCAGCAGAAAAAAGACATACACACACACACACACACACACACAGCCTAAAGCAAAAGCGAAGAAAAGAGAGAGAGAGAGAGTGGTGTGTAGGGGTATAATATAGCTATCTATCTATCTATCTATCTATCTATCTATCTATCTATATATATATATATATATATGTGTGTGTGTGTGTGTGTGTGTCCTAGGTATAGAATATAAAAGAAAGTTATGAGGATGAGAAGTGAGATAAACAGAAAGAGAGAGGAGAGTTAAAGAGCAAAGACCCAAATAAGAAGAGTGAAGAGAGAGAGAGAGAGAGAGAGAGAGAGAGAGAGAGAGAGAGAAGGGTTGAGTGGGACTGTAAATTGACTTTCTTCATGCCTGTACTGAACCTGTGTATGAACCAAAAACAGAGAATAATCTCTAAAAGACCACCTTCTCTCTCTCTCTCTCTCTGACACAAACACACCTGTGTTAGAGGCTGAAAAGTGTGTTAATTCATCCAATCCTTGACTCACTGAAACACACACACACACGCACAAATACACACTAACTACTGAACTCACCTGGAAGCAGGACTAGTGACCTGAAAACACCACATTTATACTTTTACATGGCTGATTTACATGCAGACACACACACACACACACACACACAAACACACACACAGACAGAGAGCAGGTGCTCTTTTAGAGATTATTGCATGTTTTTAGAGGTTTTTAGAGTTTATTTTAGAGAGCCCCTTTCTCTTTCTCTCTCTCACTCTCTCTCTCTCTCTCTCTCTCTCTCTCTCTCTCTCTCTCTCTCTCTCTCTCTCTCTCTCTCTCTCTCTCAGTTGTGAGGATGTGAGATTCACACTCACACACAAATGTCCTAAACCTGGACACAAACTTTTTTAATCTCTCTCTCTCTCTCTCTCTCTCTCTCTCTCTCTCTCTCTCTCTCTCTCCTCTCTCTCTCTCTCTCTCGTTCCTCTTTTGCTCTCTCTCTCTCTCTCTCTCTCTCTCTCTCTCTCTCTCTCTCGTTTATTTGTCCTTCCTCTATATAGTTTTGCCTTTTTTCTGCCGGTGCCTCACTTCCTCCTGTCAGTCTCTCTCCCTCTTCACTCTCTCCTCTCGTTCCTTTTTGGCTATGGCCCATTCTGATTAGTGCTTTATTTCAAGGTAACAGCCCTCTGCTTGTTGGTTCTGTCTGAAGGCAGCAGTAAAGAAGATGCTGATCTGCAAAATGAGAAATGGACAGAGCGCTGAGGAACAAGGAGCAGAAGCTCTCCGTTCACACTGAGTGCTCTTATTTCTCTGTTTTCGTTGTGTGTGTTCTGTTGCTTTTAATCTTGTCTTTGTGCTCTCACGTAAACATGGATCCAGTGCTGTGATTGGACAGACTCAGATGAGGGGGCGGGGCAATTCTAAAGGCTCTGTACTTGATGTCAGAAGCAGAGCAGAATCAGAACGGCTCGTTTTATCCCATGTTTTCTGACTTAGGCGGCACACACAGTGTGCTTGTTTTACAGTGTGAGGGCTGGTGGGCCTGTAGGTAAGTGTGAACTCTTACATGAACACACACACACTACAGGTTTACACTAATCCCATGCGAGAGATATTTTATTGTGTCTGATCTATATACCTCATGACAGGCTTAATACCACACACACACATACACACAATGTGTGACATTGACTTACATCATAGCCTGAACCATCCAGTCGATGTCTGGTCCTTTTAAATACAAAGAGAGGGAAATAGAAGAAACAGAGGAGAACGAAAAAAACATGAGACAAAGAGAGAGAGAGAGAGAGAGAGAGAGAGAGAGAGAGAGAGAACAAAATATCAACATGACAGCTCAAAGGCTTAACGCATGGCTTAATCAATGAAGTTATTGATAACGTTATCGAGCATCAGTGGGAATAATGAGGCTTTCAGACTTCAATGAGCCACTAAACCATCAGTGGATATCATCAAAGGAAAGAAAAAATGCTTGCTTATTAACCAAAGTGAAATGTGTATTTGGAGGCACCATTGACCAGGAGGAGTACACTATGACTGTTGAGAGACACGCACTGCCATCGGGGTGATGTCTTTTCCACAAAGTCTGTGGTTGTTTGAGCAGCTGAAGTCTTGAACTGAGGGAGAACTCATCTTACAAACTCCACTCACAAAACTGCAGTGTCAGTAAAGGAAAGGTGATGGAGCTCTGCAGGAAACTCGCCCCCGTCACAACATTATTTTGGAGCGAGTTGCAGGTGTCAGATTCTAAATGGGTTTATATTTACAAAATGCAGTTGAGCTGTTCAGAGACAACTTT
Organism: Hoplias malabaricus; assembly: GCF_029633855.1. Taxonomy (NCBI): domain Eukaryota; kingdom Metazoa; phylum Chordata; class Actinopteri; order Characiformes; family Erythrinidae; genus Hoplias; species Hoplias malabaricus. The sequence continues at coordinate 39,608,723 of NC_089801.1, read as the reverse complement.
GCAAATCTGTTCTTTCAGATTCTGTCTTTCAATAAATCTCCAGGAGGATTAACATCGTGCAGAGTTCTGTTTTTACTGCACTTTCTACAAACGGATGGGATTTAAAAGAGTTGGGACTTCAGTAATATTTAGTAATATTCAGTTTGGAATAAGCAAATTGGAAGGAACCGAGGGTGAGAGGAATGTGTGTGTGTGTGTGTGTGTAATCAGATCATGGCTGCTTGTCTCTTTTCTCATTGAGCAGCCGGTGATGAGCTGATTAACGAGGATTTTAATTATTCACCAAAACAAGGTGCCCTTTATGTCATTCTCTCTCTCTGTCACACACACACACAATCTGGTGCAGAAACACACATTCTCACTGGTATAAAGCCTTAAGCAGGCAGAGGGACGACATGCTGTGTGTGTGTGTGTGTGTGTGTGTGTGTGTGTGTGTGTGTGTGTGTGTGTGTGTGTGTTGATGCCCGCTGGGCTGACCTCTCTCCTAGCACTGTGCCCATGTGGATTTTACACATCACTGCACACACACACACACACACACACACACACACACACACACACACACACACAGTTAAAGTACAGATAATGTGGAAAACTGAAATGAACTTACCATTCTACTATAAAAAAGAAGGAAAAAAAAGAGGGCATATAATGCCGGAATCCCCTGTTCAGTGCATGTTCCTGTTAATGTGTGGATCTGCAGTTCACCAAGACACACACTGTGAAACAAACCCACTGTGTCAGTTTCTTGTGCGCTGCCTAAGTTGGCCATTCTGATTCTGCTCCAGTTCTGACGTCAAGTGCAGAATTGCCCCACCGTCTGAGTCTGTCCAATCACAACTCTGGACCCCATTTATATGATAGCGCAAACAAAACAGACACAGCGAGTGCAGAGAAATAGGAGCACTGAGAAAATGAGAACAGAGAAGAAAGAGAACCGAGCAAAACAGCTACAAACCAAACCTGGGTCGAGGCGAAAAGCAAGAGACTCATTATCATTTAAAGTAACATTCACTTCTGAGGAGGACAGTGGGAGAACACTGCTGTGAGGCTTGTGGGGTTTTGACTAAAGCAGGACACGAACAATTCAATAAGAACCACTGAGCACCACGTTAGGGGGGGGGGGGGGTGTATGTCTTATTTAACAGATGAAAAGGACGTCTGGTCTCTGAGTGATGTCTGATGTGGAAGGAGATGTGTCGGGTTTGTGGTAATGAGGGGATGGATCTCTGTAAAAGCCAGGCCTGATACATGATCTGTACAAAAAGATCAGACACGTGTCTGAAATCTGATCTAGGACCACAGAGTTAAAGGGCTTCAGACCATCAGCGTTATCTGATCTCCACACTGAGCAGTTTTGGAGGATATGGCAACCTCTCTCTCTCTCTCTCACACACACACACACGCAAAACAGCAATCAATGTTGAACATCCGGATACAAGAAAGAAGAGGATAATTAATTCTGAGAGAGACACAGAGAAAGACAGAGAGAGAAAGAGAGAGAGAGAGAAAGAGAGAGAGAGAGAGAGAGAGAGAGATTATTTCATAGAAGTACAAAAAAAGCAATGAGTCACTTTGTCCACAAACAGTTGGAGTGGTGTGTGGAACAGTGGAACTGTGTTCTCTGGAGCGAAGGGGTTCCTCTGGTGTGTAGATCAGTGGAACGGTGTTCTCTGGAGTGATGGGGTTCCTCTGTTGTGTGGAACAGTGGAACTATGTTCTCTGGAGTGATGGAGATCCTCTGGTGTGTGGAACAGTGGAACTGTGTTCTCTGGAGTGATGGAGATCCTCTGGTGTGTAGATCAGTGGAACGGTGTTCTCTGGAGTGATGGGGTTCCTCTGTTGTGTGGAACAGTGGAACTATGTTCTCTGGAGTGATGGAGATCCTCTGGTGTGTGGAACAGTGGAACTGTGTTCTCTGGAGCGATGGAGTTCCTCTGGTGTGGAACAGTGGAACGGTGTTCTCTGGAGTGATGGAGTTCCTCTTGTGTGTGGAACAGTGGAACTGTGTTCTCTGGAGTGATGGAGTTCCTTTGGTGTGTGGAACAGTGGAACGGTGTTCTCTGGAGTGATAGGGTTCCTCTGGTGTGTGGAACAGTGGAACTGTGTTCTCTGGAGTGATGGAGTTCCTCTCGTGTGTGGAACAGTGGAACTGTGTTCTCTGGAGTGATGGAGATCCTCTGGTGTGTGGAACAGTGGAACTGTGTTCTCTGGAGTGATGGAGTTCCTCTGGTGTGTGGAACAGTGGAACTGTGTTCTCTGGAGTGATGGGGTTCCTCTGGTGTGTGGAACAGTGGAACTGTGTTCTCTGGAGTGATGGAGTTGCTTTGGTGTGTGGAACAGTGGAACTGTGTTCTCTGGAGTGATGGAGTTCCTCTGGTGTGTGGAACAGTGGAACTGTGTTCTCTGGAGTGATGGAGATCCTCTGGTGTGTGGAACAGTGGAACTGTGTTCTCTGGAGTGATGGGGTTCCTCTGGTGTGTGGAACAAAGGAATGGTGTTCTCTGGGGTGATGGAGTTCCTCTGGTGTGTGGAACAGTGGAACTGTGTTCTCCAAAGTGATGGAGATACTCTGGTGTGTGGAACAGTGGAACGGTGTTCTCTGGAGTGATAGGGTTCCTCTGGTGTGTGGAACAGTGGAACTGTGTTCTCTGGAGTGATGGAGATCCTCTGGTGTGTGGAACAGTGGAACTGTGTTCTCTGGAGTGATGGAGATCCTCTGGTGTGTGGAACAGTGGAACTGTGTTCTCTGGAGTGATGGAGTTGCTTTGGTGTGTGGAACAGTGGAACTGTGTTCTCTGGAGTGATGGAGATCCTCTGGTGTGTGGAACAGTGGAACTGTGTTCTCTGGAGTGATGGGGTTCCTCTGGTGTGTGGAACAGTGGAATGGTGTTCTCTGGGGTGATGGAGTTCCTCTGGTGTGTGGAACAGTGGAACTGTGTTCTCCGGAGTGATGGAGTTGCTTTGGTGTGTGGAACAGTGGAACTGTGTTCTCTGGAGTGATGGAGATCCTCTGGTGTGTGGAACAGTGGAACTGTGTTCTCTGGAGTGATGGGGTTCCTCTGGTGTGTGGAACAGTGGAACTGTGTTCTCCGGAGTGATGGAGATACTCTGGTGTGTGGAACAGTGGAACGGTGTTCTCTGGAGTGATAGGGATCCTCTGGTGTGTGGAACAGTGTAACTGTGTTCTCTGGAGTGATGGATTTCCTCTGGTGTGTGGAACAGTGGAACTGTGTTCTCTGGAGTGATAGGGTTCCTCTGGTGTGTGGAACAGTGGAACTGTGTTCTCTGGAGTGATAGGGTTCCTCTGGTGTGTGGAACAGTGGACCTGTGTTCTCTGGAGTGATGGAGATCCTCTGGTGTGTGGAACAGTGGAACTGTGTTCTGGAGTTCCTCTGGGATGAGTTGAGTGGTGGGTGTGATCCAGAACTAATCACCAACACCAGGCCCTGATCCTCACTGATGATTATGAGACCGAACACCATCAGATCAGCTATGATCCAGTGTGTGGTGTGAGTTACTGCATTAAGAGGAATACATTCCTGATTAACACTTTCAGTCCAGGAGATACTGGATGTGTCAGTGTCCACAATGTTTTGGCCATGGAATGTATTTCTTTAAGAGCAGTTGTTTGCTTTTTATAAAGCTGAGTCTCTCTCTCTCTCTCTCTCTCTCTCTCTCTCTCTCTCTCTCTCTCTCTCTCTCTCTCTCCACACACACACAAATTGGAAGATGGAGAGATTTGAGTCGTGAGCTGATTGCATCTCTCTTTTATTGTTTCATTCCCACATCAGAGTCAATCTCCTCAACACATGTTCCTCTCTCCAAGCCACAATCAAAGTATCAGTTTACATTACTCATCACACACACACACACACACACACTTACAGATTGTGAACTGTTAGATTGAATTACAATCAAACAAACTATTTGTAAAACACAAATACTAAAAAAATAGTCTTTATTTGGATAGTAATCCGGTCCATGATTGATTCTGTCCAAGTTTAGCGCCTCTGTTTATACACATCTTTTTTGATATATTTAGTAAAATAAATGTTATTTTAACTACTTTGAATTTGATCATTTTATGAAGTGCATCTTTTGACATGGAGCAGAGGAACATGTGAAAAGTCATCGGGGTTAGATCAGTCCACGCTGCACTTCCCGCACACTGGGGAAATGAACTGTTACAGTGTGCTGCCATCTAGTGGAAGACACCAAAACTGCAGATGCAGAACCTTATTTCTAATAGCAGTGGGCTTCAACCTTAGCGCATGGGGGCAGCGGTGGCTTAGGAGCCTTACTCAATCCGTACACGTGGATGTTGAGGGAGAAATGACTCTCTGACTCTCTCTCTCTCTCTCTCTCTCTCTCTCTCTTTTTTCAGGGTCGCGGTGGGTCCGGAGCCTACCCAGAATCACTGGGAGCAATTTGGGAACACACCCAGGAGGGAGCACCAATCCTTTGCAGTGCGACACACACACACACACATTCTACTGAAAACTTGATGTGGACTAAAATATTTACTTTAGTGTGTGTGTGTGTGTGTGTGTGTGTGTGTGTGTTTGTAGTACAGAGGTTTGAACACTAGGTGGCGCAGGTGCACTGAAAATGTTTAAAATCCCATTTCTCTTCCTCTGTATTCATTTATAGAAGGTATATTATGTCCAAAAGTTATGGACATGCCTTCGCCCCTTTAGAGGCACCCACTGTCATGAGGTCACCAAGCCCATTGTCAAGTGTGGGTCAGAGGAGTGAACAGTGGAACTGTGTCCTCTGGAGCGATGGAGCTCCATCCAGTTCCTCTCGCAATTCAGTGGAGTGATACATAAGCACTGCAGTAAGCGCGCACACACACACACACCTGCAGTCATCAAGGTGAGCTTGAACTTGGGGAGAGTGCTCTGAGAGCTGTTCAGTGCCCCTGAAACAAACGAGTGAAACTGTTCTAGTGTTCTCACTTAGCCCATCATTCTCTCTCTCTCTCTCTCTCACACACACACACACACACACACAGGTGATAGAGTGTGGTTTCATTAACGAAACGGGTGTTTAATTAAAAGCTAATATTACAATAAGTCACCATAATCCCTGAATGAGTGAGTGACACAGAGAAAACACAGAGAGAGGGAGGGAACAATTTAGTATCCAGAGAACCTCCTGCACTCTGAGTCAGTTCAGGGCTTCAGAATTGTGTCTTCAACTCATGAGCTTCACTCAGTATAATCCCCCAAGAGAGAGACCACCATCACAGTAACCTTTACCACACACACACACACACACACACACAGAGAGCCCTGCAGATGGTTACATTTATGCAGATCCCATTGTTCCAACTGTTTCAACATTCATTACTATTAACACATTCTCACTCTCTCCACGCCTCAGTGCTAAATTTACCCCCTTCCCTCCCCACAGGCCACGCCCCCTGCCGTGTCTCCACAGTGAGACAGTTTCTCTGTACTCTCTGCTCAGAACACTCCATTTAGACCTAATGTTCTGTAAATGTCTCTGGACACAGCTGACCACAGGCAACTGGACACACACTGCTGACACAACATCTTGACTCTGGTGTGTGTGTGAGTTGGTGGGGGTGGGGTTCCTTTCTCCAGCTCTTTTCAGATTCGAGTTGTTCTCCGTGGGATGATGGATACAGCTTTGGATGTGGTTAGATCTGGATGCTCGCTTCTGTGTTTGCTGAGGATCTGAAGGGGGCGCTGTTAGGTTTCCCACTGAAACATCTGAATGAAGAACAACTCTGCACTTTAAGTTTTAACTGGAAATGACATGAACTACTCTTCTGGTGTGTTCGATGATGTCGCGGTGAAGGGCACGGACCCACACACACACACACACAGAGGTGATGGACTGAGATCGAACCTTTATTCCATAACAGCTTTCACACTCCACTGATGTGTGCACAGGCACTTAATCCCAACACATCCCACAAGAGGAACAGCAGGTCAAAACACACACACACACACACGTCCATGCCAAGGTCATGAAACTAAACACAACTCTCAAGTCTTTTTCCTTACCTTTCATTGGTTTGTTTATTCTTTTTAAAATGTATGGGCTTATGTAATCTACCTCTCTGTCTCAAGAGTGTTACATACAGCATTTCATTCATTCATTCAGCCTCTGTAAGCACACCCAGGGCAGGGCACCACACACACACACACACACACCTAAACTTCTGGACAATTTCAGTCAGTCACTCCACCTACCGAAATGTGTGTTTGGACTGTGGGAGGAAAGCAGAGTTCCTGGAGGAAACCCACACAGACACAAGGAGAACACACCACACTGCTCACAGCCCAAGACCATGCAGCTTCTTTCAGTGTCATGTTAGTTTAATTATAAAAGAATAAATGAATGTATAACTGGCTGTAAGTACAGAGGAGGGTGAAATTTGTTTCTACAGTTTTTATTCCATTGGAAATGTTTTTAATATTTTTATTAAAAATAAACACAGATCAGCAAATATTTACAGATGAAACAAATATTGGCTGGTGAGGAAACTTCTGCTTATATCACACACACCTCTCTCTCTCTCTCACACACACCTCTCTCTCTCTCTCTCTCTCTCTCTCTCACACACACCTCTCTCTGTCTCTCTCTCTCTCACACACACACCTCTCTCTCTCTCACTCACACACACACACACACACCTCTCTCTCTCTCTCTCACACACACACACACACCTCTCTCTCTCTCTCTCACACACACACACACCTCTCTCTCTCTCTCTCACACACACTATTTGAACTGGTTATCAATGAGAGTTCCCTTCATCTTGGCCTTCTTTGCTTCTAGTTCGGCCTAAAACAGAAAAAAGAAAAGATTAATTGTGGCTATTTTTTCCCTGAGAACTTACAAACCCTGCTCTCTGACAGGGATTGGCTCTACCCTCTGCTTTCTTTATTCTGAAACCCTGCTGACTCCGCCCCCTGACAGGGATTGACTTGAACTTTTGCTTTGTTTACACTTTGCCCCTGTCAAGCACTGGCTGTAAACTCTTCTTTGTCTTATCCAAGAACCTACTGACCCCTCTGACAGGCATCGGCTCTAGACTCTTGTTTATTCTGTGGCCTTGAGGTTAGAGAAGCGAGTTTGAGGCTGGAGGGTCACCGGTTCAATTCCTGGGACCGGCACAGAAAAATTCAAGTGTCCTTGAGCAAGGCACCTAACCCCCTCAAACTGCTCCTCAGGTGCCGAGGTGGTTGGCAGCCACCTGCTCCGGTTGAGTGTGTTCACTGCCCCTAGTGTGTGTGAAGAATCGCTCAATGGTGTGTTTGTGTGTTCACTGCCACAGATGGGTCAAATGCAGAGAAAAGTAAATTTCCCTAAGGGATACTTCAAGAACCTACTGACTCCGCCCCTGACAGGCTCTGTCTCTAGACTCTTCTTTGTTAATTCTGAGACACTGTTGACTCTGCCCCTGACAGGGATTGGCTGTAAATTCTTCTTGTTCATTCAGAGACTTTAGATTTAAAGTGTCTCTGTGTTCAAGGCGCTGGGAGATAAGCTTCAAAATGTAGAACAGAATACAGATCGTTACTGATTGCATGGTTTCTGGAATGTTTCATAATAAAAGTCCCTGAGCTGCTTTAGAGAGCCGTCAGTAATGAGGCAGTGCAGTGTGTTACATTAATTAAACCTTTAACAGGATTTAATTCAGAGCAGAGAGCAGGATCAGATTTTTAATAATGTAAGATTAATTGTTGACCTTGGGGGAACTCCATCTTTCTTTCTTTCTCTCCCTCTCTTGATAGGTCACTGACATTCTACTTAACCTCCTTACATCAAGCTTTGAAACGTCCACTAAAAAGAAGATAACACACCATCTTTGCTTTGAAGTTTCTGCAGTAACATTGACATAGTGGTGGTGTTAGTGTGTGTTGTGCCGGTTGAAGTGGATCAGATACAGCAGTGCTGCTGGAGTTTTAAAACCCCTTAGTGTCACTGCTGGCCTGAATCCAACCCACCAACTAACTGTGTGTGTGTGAGTGCCTGGTGATATGAGCACAAATCAATATCATGATTAACTAAACATTTTACCTTGATTACCATTAATGAAGAATTATTTTGTTGTTGTTTGTTGCCTCATAGTTCACTGATGAAGCTTGTATATGCTCCAGTATTAAAGCTGGGATATTTGTTTCTATGGTTGCTGTGAGCTTGCCCGTCTTTGAGCTGTGTTCATATTCGGTACGCGACACATAGTGGAGATATATTAACCAAAGTTTTAAAAAAAGTGGAACAGAATTAAAAGAAAACTCAGTATAATAGATATACACATTATGTCGAAGTTCTGAATGTTGATTTTGCTTAATTTTCAAAGTACAATAATCAAAGTAGTCTCACCAGTTCCTGAAGTCTCTTTTTGCTCATGCCTTTCCTCTCCAGCTGTTTTTCGATAACTTTAGCATTCTGAGCGTAAGAGTCTGCCACTTCTCTCTGTAATTCACAACAGCCAGCCAATTAAATCACTTCTTAATCACAGGCACCGTACCCTGTACACACTTGAGATTCCCAGCTCCACATCAACAGTTTCACTGAGGAAGAGCCAGAAACTTTAAAATATTCACTTTCACAAACACTGGTTGTTATATTCTGGCACTAAAATCACATACTGCATCTTTAAATACCCAACTTTGTATTCTCTGGCAGTGAATTCCTGGCCTGGCAATAACAATACAGCAATCGTACACCCTTGACTAATCAGACAAAGGAACTCACCGCCTCAATCTCCTCCTCTTCTTCATCGATGGTCGACACGGTAACAGAGCTGAACTTCCCCATGTCTTTGGTGCGCTTCGTCATCATCACCTGGACACACACACACAAACACACACAGACAGACATGTTTAGTTTAGTTTAGTGCATTCAAGTAGAAATAAGTGCCAGAGGGGACAGAGCCTAAGTGGGTGAGAGTGGTCCTACTGATGTACACCAAAGTACAGCCCTGGTGCAGTGGAGGATGGAGGTGTTGTGGGATTAGTGCAGCTCATCCCTCACTAAACCCACCGACCAATCATCATCCCACACATAACCCACAGTCTCTGCCTGTTTCTCCAGCACGTGGTCTGTACCCCATTAACACAGAAGGGTGTGTGTGGATCAATCTGTATCGGCTGCATTTTAGAAACCACTGGATGTTATGGGAGGAGGGGAGAGTTGCACCAAAGGAAGTCCAAAATGCTCTGTGGTCACATGACTCATGAAGGCTTCAAATAGCTTTAGGAAGCTCTAGGCGGCCAATTTAAACTCAGGGAGAGTAATTGCACATTTTTGGTTATTAGTCTTCAATAAATGCATTGATTTACAATATTTGTACAGCACATTGAGCTATGTATGTTGTTACACATGCTTAAAAATCACTGCTATTTCAAGATTACTGTAAAAATCTAGCTTTACTTGCCTCGTATGAATATTTAAGACTATATTATCTCAGTTACGCTCATATTCATGTTGTTGATTGCATTGTTGATTGTATTGTAAAAAAATTCATTATACTGACTGCTTTTTAAACTTGTACGGTAGTCCGTATGAAATATATCCTATGGTTTCTGATAAATTAGAGGAAGGTGAAGAGATGTTCATAAATCAGTTAAGATTTCTAACACATCACGGTGGTTTCAGTAATCCTATATGGACCTAATCTTAAAGACTAACGTAAAAACTATGATATCAGACATGACATAAGTTGGAGCCTTTGTGTAAAAATCTAAAAATGATACATTACATCTAAAAATAAATAAATAAATAAACACTAACAGAAATATCTTATTTTTATATAACAGCTTTCAATCCAGTAGAATGGAGCTCAGTTACATTACTACAGTTTACAAGTAATGTTCAAACATCTACACATTTCATGCAAACAACAGACCATTGGGAAGCTTATTAGCTTTATTGAAAAGGAACAAGGCTAAACCCTGGGGAGTTGAGTCTCAAGGTGCAGGATGAAGTTGTTCTTCCTTTACCTGCTACAAATAAGGTATCAGACTTGATACTAAACTTTGCTGACTTACCTGGTCTTCCCATCTCTTCAGCTAAATATCTGGGTGTTGTAACTGACTCAGATCTATCATTTCATTTCATCAACATATAGGTAACATTTAAAAAAACAGCTTTCCTAAATCTTGATAACATCGCACAGTTAAGAAATGCCGTATCCCTGTCAGACACGGAAATAAACAGTTAATGCTTTTATTACATTAAGATTAGATTATTGTAATGCGCTACTGTCAGGATGTTCCAGCAGAAACTTGCGTAAACTCCAGCTAATTCAAACTGCTGCAGCCAGGGTCCTCACTAAAACCAGCCCAGTTTTATCAGCACTTCACTGGCTTCCAGTTAAATTCTGTATTGACTCCAAAATTCTTTTACTAACGTATAAAGCCTTGGATGGTCTGGCCTCTTTACTAGTTTCCAGACTTCATAAGACTTCTGTGGTGGGAAATCTTTCTCCTACAAAACTCTTCAGATCTAGAACATTCTTCCAGCTAGTGTTTGTGACGCAGACACAGGCAATATTTTAAGTCTAAGCTCAAAACCCATTCCTCTAGATTAAAGTTGTTGTTTCAGGAACTCATGGACATGAAGAATCATGGTAAACTCGGATGCTGTGCTCTGCGGTGTTATGCTCTTGTAAATGGTGGAGCAGATGGATGTCATTGTCTGAGGATTCTCTAATGTCTGTGTCCCTTCTGGTTTCCCAGTCTGTTACAATCAGAAATATTCACATATGATTTCTTACTGCACTCAACCAAACTAACTGCTTCTCTTTACCGTTTTCTGAGAAAATGGTGGCCCACTGATGGTCCACACCAGACCAGCTGCTCACCTCCATCTACTGCTGCCAGTCTCAGACCACTCACCATTACCCGCCATTATCAATTACACTGAAGTAGAAATGAACTCAGATTAGCCACACTCTGACTGATGCACTGATATTGGGGCCCCACATTTATGTCACTATTATTATCATCATCATGAAAATTAACTGTGGATACTTTAAACTTCTATCAGTAGTTTGACCAGAAGTGGATGGATCATTTTTGTGAGTCTTGGTTCCTCCCGAGGTTTCACCCCCAGCCTCGAGGGAGTTTTTCCTTGCCACTGCCACCTCCGGCTTGCTCCTAATTGGCTTTGATTCAAATGATCTGTTCTGATACTAATTACGTAAAGCTGTTTTGTGATTCTTTCTGTACTGTTTGAAAGTCTCGTATTACATCAAAATTCTACATAATCACAAAAACAATCCTTACTGTTGTGTAAATTTAGCTTAGATTCTACTGCAAAATAAACCTTCGTTTCACCTTCTCCATCCACAACTCTACAATCACTCGCCCAGTTACATTTAACAAACACTCCCCCAAACAAACATCACGCAGAAAATCTTACTCTAATTTCCTAACGGAATAAAGGTAATTTCCAGGCTGTACTTTGTTATGCTTATACTTTACTCAAAGTCCTATAGCCTAATTAACTTTAACACTCCCCAAATCTACTAATTTAGCATGCTAGCATGCTCTAACACACTTGTTAATTGGATATAGATGTGCTGATTATATAAAATGTCATTCTTTAAATGCGCCTCACACCTGCGTCCATTCTGCTGTAATTCTACAGCGCTGCTCGTGTCTGCCGCTAACTTCCAGGAATTATTGAGAGGCTCCATGATTCACCACTGGGGTAAAAACTCTGGCCCATTGGAGTCAAAGGAGCTGATGCAACTCTCTCTATTAGAACTATTTTGGAACCGTTCAGCACGTTTCCACCGACATAAACTGGTTCGCGAACCAGAAAGTTCCCAGCTGGAACCAAAGAAGAGCTGGTTTTTCAGCGCAAACTGTGACGTCGTCCGTGGACGTGTCAAGGTTCAGTAGCTCAAGACCACAGAGGCTCAAATACAGCGTAATCGCCCAGTGGAGCGTGACAGTGTCAGCAGAATGACGCTTACTGAACACTGTGGAGGTGTCTGGGAACTAGAGCCTTCTGTCTGGTGTCCAGGGGTTTCTCTTTGTCCAGCCCCAATAAACCCAGTGTGATGTGGTCAGTTTCTGAAAATAACAAACTCCTGGTGTAAGTATTGGTGTGCAGGCTTTTGTGTGTGAGCGTGCCTCTTACCCTGACTTTTTTGGGAGCTTCCTGTTTCTGACTGTAGACGCTGGTGTTTCCAAAACCTTCTCCAAACTTCACCACGGCTCCGTCCACTATAAACGTCACAGGTGTGTTCTTCATCTGGTGCTGATAGAACAGTAGGAGACCACACCTAACATACAAACATATATGCACACATAGGCGGTAAGAGAAAGATAGACAGGCTAGTGAATATACACACTGTACACTAAAGTTCAGGGGGAAATCACATCCTCAAATCACACGTGTTATTCAGAAGTGAAATTATAAACTTATTTAAGTAGATTCTTACTTTCCACATTTCTTTCTGTACTGCCGCTCAATCCCCTCCGGCCTGAAAAACATGCCACACATTGTTTAATGAATATCTTTATGATGTTTACTTTACTCATTTACATCTTATGCTGTGTTTGTTAAATTTCCTTAGGGATCAATATAGTACCTGTCGATCTAACTGCTCAGTTTATTTAATAAAACTCACACACACACCTCTTCAGGTACACGCTCTCATCCTCCTCAACGTTACAAAACTTGTGTGCATGTTTTGCTGCATCAATCACTCGTGCCTTGTCCTTTGGCCTCATGGGTAATTTTTCCAGCTGACAATCTGAATGGGAACACACAGACCATGGTCAAAAATGTGGGGACATTCTTCGTAATGAAGCTGCTACAAGCCACAGTCACAGCATGTATATTCTCTACACAACATCTATCACGGAGCACCAGTGCCAAAGATAAGCTAAAAGGGCGTAAAGCCCTGAGCACTAGGCTGTAAAGCAGTGTTGACTGAAGTGATGGAGCTACAAGCAGTACCTCTGGGACAGGTTAGAGTGGTGTTTGTGATCCAGACCAAGTAATGGTTTTTAAATGTTTGCATACAGCTTCCACAGCAGATGTGGAAATGTGTTTGTGTGCAGAGAAATAAATAATGTGGTATGTAAGATGGTATTTATGCTCCACCGCTCATGTATGTGTCCATTAGAAAGTCGCTCCAGTCACATAGACCTTGAGTCACACCTCCAAAGTGTCTCTAAAGGTCCACACACCTTCTCCAAACTTGTGAATCGGCTCTAAAAGCGTTTCTGTGTCCTCTTCTGGTTTCCCAGTAGATGATAATTTGGTGCAAGGATTTGTTGGCATTCAGTCACATAAACATTAGTGAAGTCAGGAGCTGGTTGTGGATGATCAGTTATGGATGAAAAACCTAACTCCATCTCATTCTGAAAGTGTTAGTTGGAGCTCAGTTCGACTGTTCTATAGTCCTCTGGCAGACGCTTGGCATTGATGATGTTGACTCTAGGCTCATGCGAGACCAACAAGTATCCAAAGTTAGATTTGGAGTACTTCCCTAACTCGTATAATTGAATATCGGTAAACTAGAAAGTAAAATATACATATTTTAGGTTTTGTGCGTGGTTCTCATTGGAATTCTCCGTTCCACCTTAAATGGGCAGCAGTTACATTAAGACCACTGAGGCACCATAATGTAAATGCGGCCCATTTAAGGAGGAACGGACAAAACACGAAAGCAAGCTGGTATTTTTCAGTTTTCGAGATTTATTTAACTTCTATTGATATAATATCTTCAGTAGCACGATTATATGTTTAATAAAGTGTTTCTAATATCACTGTAACGACCCGTAAAGCTAAATATAAATGGCTATTTAAAAAATCATGTTTAAACTCACCGAGTACGAGCACCATTTGCCCACACAGACAGTAATAAACATGTAAAGGCTTTTCTCCATCATCGTACTCCTCTCTGTCGCGTGTGTCCGAACACACAACACTTCTGGATACAACCTTCGGCATTATCAAAGATTATTGAGTTTGTTTATTAGCGTTAATAACAAAAACACACTCCCGGATGAGTAGCGCCAGGGAGGCGTCAGGACTGCGCTTATCACAGCCCACCTGTAGAGGGGGATAGTACAACAAAATAAAAGTCACACACTTTATAACATTTTAATTTATATTTAACGGCATGGTTATTAATCATATTTGTAGTTTTATATAATTGTTATATATTTCTTATTAGAAAATACACTATTAGAAAAATGATTTGCTGCCAGTCATATTCCATTTTAATTTAAAAATGCTTTTTTATTTACCCCCCCTCCCCTTTTTTTTTTTTTTTAGAATAGCGTTAAAAGTCAGATGTGTATAACAAAAAACATTACAACATTGCTTGATTTTATCTTGTTTATTTTGTTTGGTTATTGTTATTGGCTATTCTATTTTATTGTATCGTCCTTTATTATATTTAATTTGAAAGTATACTTTATCACCACCAATCTTAGTTAATTTTTGTAGTGTTTTGATGATCACAGCATTTTCTGTCAACGAGTTTTAAAATGTTATATTATTATTATTATTTTTTTTTTCAGATATTTTCCTGAACACATTTTTTTATTTTATTGGATACTTTAAGTCCATATTGAAAATTTAAACCCAAAGTGAAGATTATGTAAATCTCACAGTAATATTCTTTTGAACAGGCTTAAGTTTGAGATAATTTATTCTGACTATATCTGAATAACCTAAACCACTTTTAGACCTTCAATATCCTACAGGATAAGAATCTACTCTCAGCAGGTGCTGCTGCAGTGGATTTTAATCAATAGTTTAATACATATTTTATATTACACTATATAATAGCTTTCACAAGAGGATATTTAAATCCTTTAAATGACTCTGTTCATCAACGGTCAGGACCCCCACAGAGCAGGTATGATGTGGGTGCTGGATCATTCGCAGTGCTGCAGTGACAATGATTTGGTGGTTGTGGATTTGGTGCTGTGCTAACTCACTATCCTCTCTGTTAGACACTCAAACCATGTTGGTACACCTTGCAGAAGTAAAGTCAAGGACAGTAGATCATCTGTTGTTGCACAGTTTGTGTTGGCTGTCTTCTAGTCCTTTAGCAATGGACATGAGACGCTGCCCAGATGGCACTGCCCACAGGGCACAGTTGGCTGGACTATTCTCAGTCCAGCAGTGACTTTGAGGGCTTTAAAAACTCCAGCAGCACTGCTGTGTCAGATCCACTTGTACCAGTGTAGCCACCTCAGAGATTGAGTCATAAATCAGACTTGACTCTGAACCTGAGACATACCCAGAGACTCACTGCAGGACAGAGACCACTACACAACAACTGGGAGCTGGTATAATGACTATTCACACTGCGTGCACACACACACAGCATAAAACATCTCTGAGAGAAACAAAATAAAAAGCAAACAAAACCATAACCAGCTGTAAAACTAAACAGTAGTTTGTGACCCCACCTCCTCCTCAGCAGATACACAACAGCACTCACAGCATCCGTCTCTGAGAGAGAACATCCAGGTCCACCCTCGCTCCAGATCTGACCACAACATCTTAGCTCAGCACTGTGGGTCTGAAAGGACAGGGAGCTGAACAGAAGGGAGATGTGTTAGGAGAATGACAGAAAAGAGAGGTAATAGAGTGGAAGAGATGGCACTGAGGGATGGAGAGAGCCAATGAGAGAGGGGAAATAGGACAAGAACCAGAAGGAAAGGAACCTTATACGTTTTGCACAGTGTTACCTGTCAGTTGCCCAAACACACACACACACACACACACCCATATTTATACACCCTCACACTAACTCACTTTTCAGGGCACCGTGCAGCATGATTTAAAGAAACATACTGTTTACGATTCACTGTGTGTGTGTGTGTGTGTGTGTGTGTGTGTGTGTGTGCATGTGTATGTGTGTATATGTATGTGTCTGACAGAGATGACAGTGGGCAGAAATATAAGCGCTCTCTCCCTCTCTCTCTCTCTCTCTCTCTCATCCTATGTTCCCTCTCATTCCCTCGCTCTGCTGTTTTACTCTACTCTCTCTTATTTCTCATTCTCCTCCCACCTCTCATTCACTTTGTCTTCCCACTCTCCCTCCCTGTTGCCCTTACCTCTCTCTCTCTCTCTCTCTCTCTCTCTCTCTCTCTCTCTCTCTCTCTCTATCTCTCAGTTTAGTCTGATACACTCTCACATCATGTTTGCTCTCCTCCTGTCCTTTGTCTGCTCGCTCTCTCTTTCCTTCGCTTCTCCAGCAGGTACGATATCTCAATTAATATCTCCCTCTCTCTCTCTCTCTCTCTCTCTCTCTCTCTCTCTCTCTCTCTCTCTCTCTCTCTCTCGCTGCTGCATTTTCTTATTCATCTGTACTTGGTTGGAATGTTATGTTCTCTCTCTCTCTCTCTGTATACTCCACTGCCTTTTTTGGGTGATTGTGGGTAGATGAACAAGTGAATATGAGTAGAGACATGGCTGAAAGGATGAAAATCACTAAATGACTGATTGAATAAGTAAATAAAGATAGAAAATGAGTGACTATGACGGGACAGATGAGTGAACATAGGCAGGTGAATGAGTGAATATGGAGTGATATGTGAATGTGTGAATACTGACAGACCAATGAAATACTTAAACATGAGTCATGTGTTATTATGTATAAATACGAATAAATGACTGAATTAGTGAATTAGACAGAAGAGCGAATGAATGGAATGCAGAATGAATGAATGGGTTAATGTATATGAACAAATGATTGCGTTAATGAATTAATATTTAGGGTGAATTAGTACAGCACCACTAATGTCCCAACAATGGTATGAAGACATCTGGGTCTTGCCAGTAATACCTGGACAGTAAAGTGTGGACAGTAACAGTGTACAGACAGCAGCGGTTTTTGGACAGAAAGGTGTTGACAGGAAATGTCTTCTTAAAGATAAAAAAGGTCTGTGACATTTTTTCTCTGACTGTTGAATAATACTGTGTTCTGAATTATTAATGAAGGCAGGAGGAAGATGAACAGTGTCATGATTTGTCCCTCCTCCTCCATGTCTTGGTCCTGTTTCCTCATCTTGGTTTTTCTGGGGGTTTAACTCATTTCCTCATGTTCATGCCTCCCAACCACACCCCTTCCTCTCATGTGACTCACCCTGGTGTTCCTGTCCTAGCCCCGCCCCCTTTCCCTCAGGTGTTCTCATTTTGTCCCTTGTATATAAGGCTTGTCCCTAGTGTTTGTCTGCCTTTTTTTGTTTGTTTTGGTGTTCCTGTCTGTCTCTTCATGTTCTAGGTTCCTGTTGTAGTCTCTTGGTGTGCCTTTGTTTTGTATTTGTCCTTGAGTTAGTCCTTCAGTCTTTGTTACTTATTATTTGTAGTTAAGTCTCTTCAGGTATTCCTTGGTCTCTGTTTAGTGTTAGTCCCTTGGTTTTGTATGAACATAATGTTTATGTTCTCGGTTAACTTATGTCTTCCGTCTGTATGCTTTTTAGACTCTTCCTGTCTTTTCTCAATTTCTTGTTTAGTCATTGTCCTGTTGTCTTTCTTTTGGTTAATTGCTTATTGTGATGTTTTTGTTTCATCACGTTATTCTTTTGGTTAATAAATTGTCATCCTTGCATTTACATTAGACTCCTCACTTCCTTGCAGTGCATCACCTGACACACACTTATTATTATTATTATTATTATTATTATGTGTAGTAGTAGCAGTATTAACATTAACAATATTTAATTGATTTTCTTGACACTTTCTTGAAACTAAAAGAAACTTCATTTTTATATATATATATATATAAGATATTTTAACAATCTTTTTGTTGAATGTTTTCACCCTGTGGCTGTAAAGTGTTAGAACTCCACTGGAGGGCACCAGTAAGACCGTTCAAAATCATTGGGATCCTGTTTGGGATGTCAGTGAAGGGGTCAATCGCCCCCCCCCCCCCCCCCCCCCCAAACACACACTGTGTTCTGACCTGGTTCTATTAGAGCAGTGTTAACTCTTTCAGCAGTGTGTACTGCAGTACCTCTTCTGTGGAATTGCACCAAATGCACTCGCCTTTACTCCCTCCACCATCTGTGAGACTTGGACCCAGGACCCTGTCTCCGCTCACTGCTTGTCCTTCCACAATCCACTTTGGCTCCGTAATATCCATTGCACACTAGGAACACCTCACAGAAATCCAGAGTTCTGGAGATTCAGCAAAACATTATAACCATCAATGTGGCCCACAGATCCTTACACGGACCATTTCTTCTGTTCCAACATCAACTTCAAGAACTGACCGTTCACTCACTGCTTGATATACATCCCCACACTTGACAGGGGGCACTGTAACCAGATCATCAGGGTTACTCACTTAATCTGGCTTTAATCTTGTGGCTGATTGGTCAGTGTTAGACTTTGAAGGTCAGAGACTGCTTTGATTGCTTTGATGTGAGACTGCAGTCAGTCTGAATCCTGTATAAGTTTTGTGATGAATACCTGGCAACCCTCGTCTCCAGCTTTGTAAGGTAGTGTTTCTAAAAAAGTAGCCACTTTCTAAACTTTACATCTAAGGGTTTTAAAACTTTTGCTTCTAAGATTTTTTTTATTGAATGCAGAACAGGAAGTGACCCCATATAGACATCACCCTGTGCAGGAAGTGACCTCATAATAGAAATGAAACATTTAAAGAAGTAACAATTTTTAATTACATCTTGCAGGAAGTGACCTCATAACAAAAATCACACTTTGCAGGAAGTGACCTCGTAAGTGATCTCAAGCTCAAGGTGGAGCATGCAGGACGTGGGCTCAAAAATTGATATTTTACAGGAAGGTACCTCATCAAATATCTACTGCTATGTAGGATGTGATTTCAGACAGGAAGTGATGCGGCGTGGGGGCGGGAGGTCACCTGAGTGGTGGCAGGTGAAACAATCAAAACAGCTTCCATCAGTCATGTGACCTACCGGCATCACGTACTCTGACCTCCATAAAATCACCATGGCAACGAGAACAGGGCTTGTCTCAGGGGAGAACAGAAACAGGGTTCTACAGTTTAGTGGCTCAGGCTAATGTTCCACTTTAGACTGGTCCAGGCTGATCCAGTTCAGTCCAGATTAGTACATTTATGTCCAGACCAGTCCAGTGCTGTTAGGTTCAGTTCAGTCCAATACATTTCACTTCAGTTCAGGCTAGTCCAGTCCAATAAATTCCAGATTAGTCCAGACCAGTTCAGATCAGTGCCATGTATTTATGTTCAGTATATTGCATGTAAATTATGTGCTTTTAATCCTCTACTTGTGTGTGTGTGTGTGTGTGTGTGTGTGAAGACTCTCTGGCTGTAGGTGTGTGCCCTCTGGGTCATTTTCCTTGTGGAAATCTCTCAGTGTGTTTACCCCAACTCAAGCACTGTAACGGTCTCCAGGACTGTCCCAATGGAGCCGATGAGGAGAACTGTGGTGAGGAAACTCTGTAACACATTTATTACACATTAAGTTCTAATGCATTAAATATATCAATGATATACATTCAAGAAAGACTTATACATAACATAACAGGTATATATTTTACCCAGTACATCTTATTCTTCACATCTGTGTGTGTGTGTGTGTGTGTGTGTATTAGTGGATAACAGTGGATGGCCTCATCTTTTTGATGCCTTCATGAAGACCAGAGTCCAGGAGCCAGAGGAATGTAGTGAGTCTTTCTCTCTCTCCTTCACCCAGTTAAACAGGACAAACTGTGCGGTAGTGATTCAGTGACGCCCCATTGTTGTGCTGATGATTGTAAACATGCAGAGTGTGAGGGTCAATACTGTAATTAACAGCAGCGGCTACACTTTATTAATAATGTACATTAATCACACAGTAATTAACATCCAGTATTAAACTCAGTAATCCTCCACCACCCCCGCCCCCGCCCCCGGTCACTGTGTGCGTGTGTTTCAGTGCTGGATGTGTATCCTGAGGTGTGTTTTTGTTCGGGATGGAAGGTGAACTGTAACCGAAAAAACCTTCAGCAGATTCCAGCTGTGTCCTCCAATGTCACAGCACTGTGAGTACACCACCACAGACCAGTACAGACCCCACAGACCACCGCAACCCAGTACAGACTACCACAGGCTATTACAGAACAACACAGACCACTGCAAGACCGCTTGCACAGACCACTGCCTTTTTTTTGTATTTTCTATTTTCAAAAATTTCTCTTTTCCTATTCCTCTATTCTTCCTTCTCTTTCTTTCTCTCAGAGAGTTGAACAGTAATGGCGTGTTTTTCCTTCCTGCTGATCTGTTCATACATTACAGACGACTGGAGAGACTGTGAGTCATTCATCCCCATCCACTCAAGCGTTCAAATTTACATTTTTCTTTTGCTTCATCTTTCCTTTTTGTTTTTTTTTCTAATTTGTCTTTTTATCATCTTTCTTTCTCTCTCTCTCTCTGAAGGCATCTGGAGAATAACAGAATAGAACAGGTCTCAAAGAGAGCCTTCGCTGGATTAGTCTCGCTAAGAAAACTGTGAGAACTCACACAAATTTTGGCATAAACACTTACTTGATGTGTGTGTGATACTGAAGCTCAGGTGACTATTTATCACACTGTTTCTCTCTCTTTCAACTGTTTCCCTCTCACTGCAGGTTTTTGAGTCAGAACCGAATCTCGTCTCTGAAGGCTGGACTCTTCTCTGACCTCAGCAGTCTGGAGTGGCTGTGAGTAACACACACTTTACTCTAGACGTAGTGGAACAAACCCTTTAGTTTGGCTTGGATTCACTCATTAGAACAGCTTTCTCAATACATTACAGAAACAGAGAGAGAGAGGGAGATGATGGGGAGAGAGAGAGAGAGGATTGTTGAGAGAGAGAGTGGGGGAAAAAGAGAAAGAGAGAGCTATAGAGAAAGTGAGACAGAACAAGTGAGGATGGAGAGAGAGTGAGAGAGAGAGAGAGGGAAAAGATAAAAAGAGTGTTTGGGATAATGTTGAAGCTGATTCGACTTTGGAGTCAAGAGCTAACCTCTCTATCTCTCTCTCTCTCACACACACACACTTCCATGAAGTAAATTTGCGGAAAATAACATCATCGCTCTCTCTCTCTCTCTCTCTCTCTCTCTCTCTCTCTCTCTCTCTGTGTTTGTGTAGGATTCTGGATGAGAACAGAATCACATCTATCCGTCAGAAGGCATTTGAGGGTCTGAAATCCTTATTTTTTCTGTGAGTGCTTCATCCTTTACCAAACAACAACAAACACATCAAAAACAAACAAACAAATAGCAAATACATCAAACACAACAACAAACATCAAACTCAAGATAGACAACAACATCAAACACAACAAAACCACAAAAAAACACAACAATGGCAGCAATAAATACATCAAGAAGAACAATGAACACAACAAAGACAACAGTAACCATATCAAACACAACAAAAACTACAATCAAACACAACTCCGAACAAATCATAACACTAGACACATCAAAGACAACAAAGAAAACAACACATATTAAACAAAACTAAAACAACACACATCAAACACAGCATCACACACAATTAAAATACCAACACCCACTACAAACACATAAACAAATACAGCAAAATAAATAACACAAAAACAATCACAGCATCAGCACAACAACAAACACAGCTTATACACATTATGTTCACTCCCACTGTTAACTGAGGATATGTTTTTGTTTAACATTTAACATTCTTTTAATATTTGTGTGTGTGTGTTTAGGTCTCTGCTGAATAATTCTGTGGAACAGTTACCAAAGATATCACTCTGCCATGAGATGCCCCGACTTAACTGGCTGTGAGTGAGAACATCTGCAATATCAATATCATAACAACAAAAATATTCCAATGTCGCAAATCAACCCTGTTTATGTGTTTCCAGAGAGTTGGAAGGTAACCGGATCTCTTCGTTGTGGTCGTCCACTTTTAAAAACTGCTCTTCTCTCACAGTGCTGTAAGTAATACGCTTTGGATAAAAGCGTCTGCTAAATCAAATAAAGTAAAGTAATACAAACACACACACACACACACACACACACACACACACACAAACACACATAGTCATTATCTCTCTAACTCTAATGATAACGAGTCCAAACAGGGAGCACTGCTTCATTACACTCCACAGGACAGAGAATCTAAACTCGACGAGTTCTTGATATGCAATTCCCATTTGACATTAAATGATTCTTGACTCAAATCTGACTCGTTCATAAATTACTTTGAACTTAATTGACTAACTCTAAAAGACTCTCAACTCAAATATTATTCTCTCGTAAATTACTATTGACTCAATTTGGCTTATATATAAATGACTCTCAAATCTGAATCATTAAGACATGACTTATGACTCAATTCAGACTTTTTTGTAAATGACTCTCGACTCAAATCTGACTCACTCATAAGTGACTCATGATTCGATCCTGACTCTCTACCAAAATATGAGACTCAACCTCAATAACTTGTGACTTGAACCTGACTCGACTTCAGAGTCATGACTGTTCTCAGACTTGCGACCTGACTCAAACTCACCTCTAAAATGACTCCGACCCAGACCTTAAATGATTCAAGACTCAGGATTTGACTCTGATTCACTCTGGACCACTGGCTGGAACTGGAGAACTGAACCCAGATTTACTCTGGGTCTTAGAGTGCCTCAGAGGGTTTAAATAGGAAGCAGCAGCCACACGGAGAGGAGAGTGTAAAGATGAGAGTGAAGATGAGACAGAAATGTGTGCGTCTGTATGTGTGTGTGCCATTGGCTCCTCATGCCTGATCTTCAGGGTGAAATGAGATGGAAATTGAGATGAATCTGAGCTGAATTATTTAAGCCTGAGCTTTAACTCCCAGAAGATTAAAGTGGACAAAATAAATAAATCACTTCCTGTGGTACATATTCATCACAGATCGACATCTGTCTCACTCACAGTCATAAATAACACTTTACTTAAGCCGCAGGTGTGTGTATGTGTGAAACTAGAAAGCTAGTTTCAAGTATATATGTGTGTCTCTGAAATGTTTATGTGAGAGTGTGCTTGGGGATGTTTTAAGTGCGTGTGCGAGAGAGAGAGAGAGAGAGAGAGAGAGAGAGAGAGAGAGAGAGAGAGAGAGAGAGAGAGAGAGTGTAAATTAACTTACATCTTGTTTTGGTGGTGAAATGTCAAGGCACTAGAATTTTCAAGTATGTTTATTTGGGAAAGCTGTGGTCAGTTCTGTGTGTGTCTTTATATATATATATATATATATATATATATATATATATATATATATATATATATATATATATATATATATATATGTATGTATGTATGTATGTATGTGTGTGTGTGTGTGTGTGTGTGTGTTTCCTGAAAGTTCCCTCAGGCTGTTCCACACACTGTCAGCCTCACAGCTTCACACACACCTCAAAGAGAAATACACTGTTAGCCTAGCTAATAATGCTAATGAAGATTAATAGCTGCAAGTGCATCCCAACCACACATACACAAGTGCACACAGGGCCGGACCGGGCCCCTTTGTGTATTTATCTTTGTACAGTAGCAATAATTTGAAATGAAAATAATTTTTAATGAAAATTCCATTTTCTGAAGGAATTTGCTACTCCGCTGCTACAAAATCTTGATTAATGGTGTGTATTGGGCTCTACAAAATACAAAAGTTGACACTGCAACCACTGCATTAAAGCCTTACAATGACAATATTATTTCCATATCTCTTTTTACCGGCAGCAACTGGGGTCTGTTTTCAAGAGGTTTATTAATTTTGCACACTTGGCAGCATTTTCTTCTTCCGGTGCCTTTTTTTTTTTGGTTCAACCTGGCCTCTTCCTGCCCTCCACCACCACCAACTGACGCTTCGTGTTACATTATCTTATTTAATTAAGCTGTATGCCATATTTTAAGGAAATATTGGATAATGTTTGATGTATAATTGTTTACTTAAAGCGCAAATAATTTATAAATGTATAATAATCTGTGTTTAAAGAGTAACTACATTCTGCTGTGCCCCTTTCAGACATGCACTCCGGAGAATTTCTAGACAAACTAGAAACATCCGTAAATGTCCCGGAACGTTCGTTCACACATGCAGTTTCTGCCTCAGGCGCGCTCTTGCAGCGGGAGATGAAACACGTGATTTTGGCGTGGCGCACAGCGCTTGTACAGCACGCGCAGGAGAATCTCCGGAACATTTCCCGTGCAGTTCTCGCATGCGCTGACTCGAAGTTTACCAAGGGTGCCCAGATGTCCTCTTTTACCCGGACATGTCCTCTCTTTTAGACTTAAAAAATGTCCGGGCGGAATTTCACAAACGTCCGGGATTTTGTTTTTCTAGAGTTTACATAGAATTCCGAGAAGCATTTCGTTCACAAACTAGTCCCGCCCTCCCCTACTCCGATTGGTTCGCTTGAGTGAGAAAGGGGCGTGGTGAAATAGCATAAAATCTTCTGATTGGACGGTCTGACAGTAGAGCTACCGTTATTGGTCGATAACCTTCTCTGTAAACATTTAATTGGTCAGTCTGCACGTCAGTTATCCCCCCCGAGACATGTCCTCTTTTTCACCATCTCATATCTGGTCACCCTAACTTTACCGGAACATTTACTAGGGCTCGATGAGGATAAAGTCCGGGTAAGGTCCGGGACGAATGTTGTGGGCGGTCGCGTTCACTAATTTACAGATTTACACTGTTGACTGATTTACAGAATTTGTGCCCTCCACAAACATGTTATTTTATTAGTGAAAATATGTTTGAATGCTAAACAGAGCTAGTGCATTTTATTAAAAAAAAAACTTTATTACATTTCAGCTTATTATTATTAAGAAAAAAACCGTTTCTACTGTGCAATTCCTCTTATGTTTCGGAACCCCCGCATTGTGCCCCTGGTGCATCTCCTGGACGTGACTTTATTTCAGTCAGAGGTAGAGTCACTGATCTCCGTGTAATTATTTTATGATGGAAACAGATGGTGTCTAAGAGCCCAGGGTTGCCAGGTATTTCAGACAGAATTCGCAATGAATCTGTAAACCCAGCCACTTTAAAGCCTCTTTATTAGAAACATCTCCTACTGTGTGTGTTCACCACCATGGATGGGTTAAATGCAGAGAATGTTCCCTCAAAGGCATTAATAAAGTAACACTTAACATCTTCTTCATCTGGAGTCTATATGAAAATATATGCTAAATAGCCTGTTTAAACGTGATTAAGTGGGAGCTGTTCATTGGGTGTACACACACACACACACAGCTGGCCTGGCCCCTGGGAGCAGCTGGGCATTAGGTGCCTTGTCCAAGGGTCCTTCAGCTATGGATTAATTTCCTGCTGCTCCTGGGGATGGAACCAACAACCCTCTGACCCACTGGTCTCAAGCTTACTTCTCTAACCTTTAGAGCACTGTTCCCTCCAGACGCTTGAAGGGGATATTTTCACTGTTTGTGTTTATGTGTGCCTGTGTTTGTGGTGCAGAGCTTTAAGGAGGAATCGCATCAGCACCATCGAAGATGGAACCTTCTCCAGCATGAACCGCCTCATTGACCTGTAAGTATCTCTCTCTCTCTCTCTCTCTCTCTCTCTCTCTCTATATATATATATATATATATATTATATATATATATATATATATATATATATATATATAACGAGAAACAAATGAAAGAATCACTACACACAGCAGACCTCTGTATCACACAATTTACTACTATAGTACTTCCCTTCCAATAACACATTAGAGAGGGAGAGAGAGAGAAACAAAAACAGAACAATAAAGCTCTGATCTCTGATGTGTGAGATTTGATCGATCTGCTGGGAGGAAAAACCTGCGACTTGTTTATTATTTGTTTTTGAAGATCTATATGCTTGGATACCACTTTAAAATAAGACTACACCTATAAAGAAATTATAGATGGTTTAAAAACTGTTCATTACATAGTTATTAATTACATTGTAAACACTTTAAAAGTCATTTGTGATAAATTTAACACAGAGATAGTAAGGGAAACAGTGACTGTTTTATGTCTAATACTGAAAATGTCAAAACGCTTTGAATATGTCGAGGTATAAGATCTTACCTGAGAATATGAATTTAATCATTTCACATTTTAAGGTAAACACCACATTATCTGTGTTTTAAAAGACATTAGATTGAGATTAATGGTTAAACCTATTCATAAATATGTGCTGGTACTGACATGGTTAATGTCGACTGATGGAGTAGTGCGAGGTCAGTATTTGATAAACTGCAGTCTAACTGTAGATGAATGTGGGTTCACTATTTGGCAAACAACTGGTCACTGTCACCCTTTCAATCTGTGTTATTAATAACTATTAAAGACATTTAAGGTGTTTACAACCTAATTAATAACTATTAATAAACTAGTCGTAAACCATTTAAAAACTGTTATAAGTGTAGTCTTATGGTACCAGTATTTCTAATAAACAGCTTTATGATCTTTACCAGGGATCTATCATTGAATCAGATGATGGATCTGCCCCCATCACTGTTCCAGAACCTTCAGAACCTCAAACAACTGTGAGTATCAGTGATGATAATTCAGAAGGAATTTAAGGCTGTATTAGTAGTATTTTGTGTAGTTTCCCAGTGTGCAGACTTAGTTGGTTCTCTGGGCAGTATCCAGATGTTGTGACAGATTTTTAACTAACTGTGTTTCTTCAGGAACATCTCCAACAACCCCCTGGCGCTGGTGTACGACGATCAGTTCGACAGCTTCCTCAATCTCCAATCTCTGTGAGTGTGTTGACACACACACACACACACACACACCCCTCTGGCCCACTGGTACTGAGCCTCATGTGCAGCTCCTTCAGAACATCCCATTTCCCTTATTTAACCAGAGTGTATGGTGGCGGTTGCTTTTGTGCTTGTAGGAGTATGGAGGAGGTGGAGATTCCCAACATTAGCATCAGAATGTTCCGGTCCCTAAGCAACCTCTCGCACATGTGAGTCACATTCACATCAGCACAACACACCCTGCCATAACATTAATAACAGATTCTGTCTTCAGGAGGTCAGGGGTTCGAACCCTGGTGATGGACAGTGTTGTGTTAGCAGCAGTCCATAAGAGGAGATGGTTCAACCACATTTGTCTTGGAGGAAACGTGTTCACCTCCACCCACCCGACACATGGGGGCACTGATGAGTGTGAAGCGTGAGACAAGCTAATCAGGGAGTAAAATTCTGCGATATTTGGGGTAAATGAGAAAATGAATCTTTTAATTGTTGTTTTTGCCTCTAAAGCATGTTCTAAATTTTGATGACATCACTGTGCTCTAGTGGGCAAGACAAAACAACATTAACCAAAGACATTTTGGTATATTTGGCATATTACCTTTCACACTTGTCGTGGAGAGAACGTCCTCCAAAACTTACGTAACGCAGTTTCTGCAGTGCTGAGCCTGGGGTAGCCACAGAGGCTCAATTCTCAATGACATCACAATGATTTTGAAGCTGGAATTTTAAGATGAAAGTATTACATAGTATTACTTGAGTTGCATCCACAAACAGCTGCATGTTCAGAAAAACCCCGTCTCTGCTTTTGCTGCAGTGCAGAGAATGCTTTAAGAAGGGCAGTGCTGTGTACGATTAGATAAATGAAGATACGGAGACCCATTTGCCAGTAAAGTGGGTCCTTGTTTAAAAATATACACAGCAGGACATTTATGTAATTTATTTTGTTGTAAGATTGTTGTCTGGTGTAGAAGCCAGATTAACTCCTCAGATTTTCTCATGTACACCTGACGTTTTCCAATTGTCTGATTATGCAGGTGCATGGATTTTGGCAGTTATTAGATTCATGAGTA
The DNA here is from genome assembly GCF_029633855.1 of Hoplias malabaricus. Taxonomy (NCBI): domain Eukaryota; kingdom Metazoa; phylum Chordata; class Actinopteri; order Characiformes; family Erythrinidae; genus Hoplias; species Hoplias malabaricus. The sequence continues at coordinate 39,580,945 of NC_089801.1, read as the reverse complement.
TAAACAAACTGATAGTGTTATGTTTATTTGTGTTATGATTTTACTATTTAAAGTAGGTGAGGCAGTTTGTTTACTGCTAGGTTAGCTACTCAGCTAACTAGTCAGCTGTACCTCACTGCTAATTATGCTAATTGTAGTAAAAATATAGCTGCTTATTTTAGGTCTGTCTCAGTGTATTCTGTTTTTTTTATTATGCCACACTGTAGACTTTTGTAATTACCAGATGTACCAGTGTTTACACTCCTGTTTCTACTGTTTGTGTTTAGTGAGTTAGCCAGCTTGCTAATTGTGCTAAAGAAACTCTGTGAGGGAATGTTCATTTATATTATATATGTTTGCTTTTTTACCTGGGGTTTGCATTTGAGATAATCAGCTCAGCTCAGCTTTGTTTCAGCAGAGGTGTGAACTTTCTGTGTCTGTTAGCACTGTGCTGAATTCCAGAATGCTGCTCTGTGTAGATTAAGAAAGTTCTCACGCTGTACACAGAGCAGTTTTGGGTTCTGATGTGTGATAGCAATGTTCCTCTCAGAGGTGGGTTTCCACTGAATCTGCCTTTAGCCCCCCACAACACAACACAAACACAACACAGTTCTGAAAGGTGTGTGATCTCTAGGGAACAGAGAGGCTGAGAATTAGAAACTATTAAATTTTGCATGCAGCAGTTTATCAGTGGGACACACACACAAAATATAAAAATGCTAATAGAAATCAGTAGCAAATCAATTTTTTTGTGTGTGGGTGTGTGTGCGTATGTGTTCTCTCTCTTTCTCTGTCTGTCTGTGTGTGAAGACCTCAGCTAGCAAGAGATTTTTTCAGAGTATATTAAACTGATAAACACTTAAAAATCCACAGATTCTCTCTCTCTCTCTCTCTCTCTCTCTCTCTCTCTCTCTCTCATATGAGAGTCCTGTGTCAATATGTGATTCAATATGACATTAAATCTACAAAGTGCCTCAGTGCAGTTTTATGTCGATCAGTGATGTTGGCTGTGTATGTGTGTGTGTGTGTATGTGTGCAGATATTTTAAGCGGTTTGACTACTGTGGATACTCTCCAAATGTGAGGAGCTGTAAACCCAATACTGACGGAATCTCATCCTTTGAGAATCTCTTGGCGAACATCATCCTTCGGGTCTTTGTTTGGGTCGTGGCCTTCATCATCTGTTTCGGCAACATCTTTGTCATCTTCCTCCGCTCCTGCATCACCTCGGAGAATCAGCACCACACCATGGCCATCAAGTCCCTCTGCTGTGGGTCTACACAACACTGCACCTCACTACACAACAAGACAATACACACCACTACAGGTGTATCTCAGTAAATTAGAATATAATCAAAAAGTTAATTTATTTCAGTAATTTAATTCAAAATGTGAAACTCATATTATATAGATTCATTACAAACAGAGTGATCTATCGCCTCTATGCCACACCGCATCAATGCAGTAATTAACGCAAAAGAAGCCCAACCAAGTATTGAGGGCATATACTGTACATACTTTTCAGTAAGCCAACATTTTTGTATTAAAATAATTTTTAAATAGGTTTTCTGAGATAATGACTTTTGGGTTTTCATTCATAATCATCAACATTAAAAGAAATAAATGCTTGAAATAGATCACTCTGTTTGCAATGTATATTATAAATTAGTTTCACTTTTTGAATTACTGAAATAAATGAACTTTTTGATGATATTCTGATTTATTGAGATGCACCTGTATATTACACTACACACCACTACACAACACTATCCACCACAACACAACACTAACCAGCACCACACCATGGCCATCAAGTCCCTGTGCTGTTGGCCTACACAACACAAGCAGGCAGTACTACACAACACTACACACTACGCTACACAGGCTCCAGGCCTTGTGCAGCTGTTATGGGCACCACTTTGTCATATCTGTTTAAACCCCTGTCTCTGCACGGCGGGTCTCATCCCTTTAAAGGTGCGTGTGGAAATGAGGAGCCTGTCCTTGATGTGCTTAAACTGGGTAACACACTGATCTGAGGATTTAACTGGGTAATACAGTGATCTGAGGCATCTCACACTCGCACAGTGCTATCTCGCTGTTAGTTGTTTCAAGCCGAGGTCAGGGTTCCACAGAGTGGAGCGTAAAGTCACACACAGGTCAGTGGAAATATGCCTGAAAAAGCCAGCCTGGATGAGTGTGTGTGCGCTTGTTTATCTCTCATCTCCGTCTGGCGGACAGATAAAGCTAAAGGGCAGACTCTGAAATCTGCCTGAATGAGGAGGAGCACTGGGTCAGTAACCAGAGGGCTGACCATCCGAATTTAAAGTAGCAAAGAGCCTTAAGGTCATTGCCTTACTCTGGTCTTACCGTTGAGCTAATTTTAAAGGGACATTCTAAAAATTCTTTCTCCAGTGGCTCTTTAGCCCACCAACTTACACACTGTGTAACAAGACCACCCAGTCAGTTTTCCTCTGTGCTGCCTAAGTCAGAATACATGGGATAAACGAGCCATTCTGATTCTGCTCTGCTTCTAAAGTCAAGTGCTGAGATTTTAGAATTGCCCCACCCCTTCTCCTGAGTCTGTTCAGTCATAGCACTGGACCCACGTTTATGTAAGAGCACAAAGATGAGGTTAGATGCAGCAAAACAGACACAATATATGCACAGAAATATGAGCACTGATGTAGTACACTAATTTTATTAAAATAAATTTTACTTTTTGGGACATTAATAATAAAAATCAATACGCCAAAATTCAGAGACCTTGCCTTTTCACATAGCCCAAGATCAGAAATTGAGGTAACCGCATAGAGAAGGATAGTAAACTACATTACAGGGATGGTTTATGACCCAAGTTCTCATAGGGTGAAGAGAGGAATCTTTGGTGATTAGCAGAGACACTCCAAGGATCAGTTTATGCTCTCTGTAAAACTGCTTAATTAAGAATTTCTATAAAACTATAGAATTAAACCTCAATTCCCATTGGTTTTAAACAGTTTGAAGTTACATTTGGGTACAACTGTGTCAAATTAAATCCATTTAGACAATCAAAACGAGTGGTACCATGGAAACTACAGAAAACAGCCAATCAGGAGCAAGAGATGCTCCAATCCTCAATCCATGAGGACCAATCAGGCATTCAATGCGGGATTCCTAAAATCTGGCTTAAAAAACAGTGGTGCAGACTTTGAATAGTCAGTTAGAATCAGTTGAGTCAGTTAGTGTTCAAAGAGAATCCTCAGTTAAGGGAGAGCCCTGGTTCAGAGTTCAGCTCTTCAGAACGGTCTTCAGCTCTCTTCAGAAGCACTCCAGATCTCTATTATGACTCTCTCCTAAAAACAAGCTTAGGCTTTTCAAGCAGGGTCCAGTCCAGAACGTAGAAAGAAAATGTAGAGAGAGAAGAAAAGAGGAGGGGTGGAAGGAAGGAGAACTCACTTCCAGCCCAGACGCTCACCTAAGAGAGCCCAGAAATTCCAACCTGAAGTTTTATTTTTATTTCTAGTAGAGAAATATAGTTAAGAAAAGCTATAGTTTAAATTCAGCAAGGCTCAATGCCACGCTCAGAGCATGAAAGAGACCTCAGACCCTCAAAGAGGTGAGAGGGCTTCAGGATCAGTGACAAAGAAGAAGGTGCTCCACATGCTCCCCCAGAATGGCCCAGGATAGACCTGCATGGACATGTTTCTCACCAGGAGGCACGTCAGCGATGACTGAGAATCCCCACAGAGACCTTCAGAATGGCACCAGCTCTGACAGAGTGGTTGCCGTATTTAAGACTGTGTCTTTTACGAAAGCCAAATTGAAGAAGAGGAACAGCCGCTGCTGCAATGCTACAAGGCCTGTGTCTACAATGCTCCAGAAAGCCCTGCGCTGGAAAAGTCTCCACGGATACGTAAGGTCACATGGTTTCATTTCTTTCATAGCTCAGGAGACTGGTGCTGAATGCTTTGCTGGGATAAACTATAGCCTTTTTTTAGAATTTAGGGTAATTATCATAGTGAAATTGCCTCATATATTAATCTCCCTGCTCCCCCATGTATCGCTGTAATCCATTTCATTATATGAATGTATAATCAATATTTATTATTTGATTTTACATTTAATAAACAATTTGTGTGATAAAAATCAATCCTTAATTATTTGTTTGTGTGCATCTTTCTTGTACAGAATTATTACTTTTAGATGAGATTCAATTTCAGAACCTACAGTGGGTCAATGAGCATACTAATTAATTAATAATAATTATACTATATTATATGTAAAGTCATCCATCATGATGACCTACTAGTCCAAGCTAAAACTGTACAGGTAAATACCCTATATATTACTTAATGGCTCCCAAACATGGAGCTTAACAAAATGAATTAAATAATTAATTATTAATAAAATAACAAATCATTATCATTGACTCGCTACACCGAGTAAAACCAGAGAAAATGAAAACAGAGAAGAGAACTGAGCGAAAACAACTAAAAACAAGAGTTTCTGCTGGTCGTTCCTCAGTGCTTGAACAGTGAGTGGCTCATTATCATTTAAAGGTACACACACTGAAAGCCGGTATTCTGAACAGGGCTCTTAAGACAGGGGAGAACGCTGTTGTGGGGCTTGTGGGGTTTCGGTAACTGTCTGTGTGTGTTGCTGCTCTCTGATAGGTGCAGACTGTCTGATGGGTGTGTACCTGTTCTTCATTGGAGCATTCGATGTGAAGTTTTGCGGCGAGTATAACCGCCATGCCCAGATCTGGATGGAGAGTCTTTCCTGCCAGCTGATTGGCTCCTTGGCCCTGCTGTCCACCGAGGTCTCAGTGCTGATTCTGACCTATATGACGCTGGAGAAATACTTGTGCATCGTCTTCCCATTCCAGCACTTCAGAGCCGGACGCAAGAGGACCCTCTGCTCCCTCGCCTCCATCTGGACCTTAGGCTTTGTCTTGGCCCTAGTCCCGTTCTCTGACAAGCAGACGTTCGGGAACTTCTACGGGCGGAACGGCGTGTGCTTCCCCCTCCACTCGGAGCAGGCAGAAAAACCCGGGGCACGCTGCTACTCCACTGGGATATTCCTGGGTGAGAGAGAGAGCAAAGAGAAAGAATGAAGAGAAGAAAAAGAAAGAGAGATGATAGTACACATAGAGAAAGACAGGATGAGACAGTAGAGAGAGAGCAAAGAGAAAGAGAACAGAAAGACATGGGATAATAGAGAGAGAGACATGGAAAGAGAGAGAGAGAGAGAGAGAGAGAGAGCAAAGAGACAGGGGAGCTGTACATCAACAGGACCCCAGTAATGAGGTTTACAGGCGTATCTATGGTTACAGTATTTATTTCCACCAGATTGTCCTTTTAATGGCTGATATCTGAAAAGGTGGGTGTGCGTAAACACCGCTAAAGATCCCAGCGCCTTGCAAAAGCTTCCAAACATGTTTCCGAATGAGCTACCGAGCATACTCGGAGCCGGATCAAATGTGCTTTTAACGGTTGGGAACACAGCAGAGAGCTGCTCTATAATATAGTCTTTTTTCTGAAGCTTATCCTAGAGTCTGACAGCTTTTCATCATCCACTAAACGAGAACAGAGTCCATCATCAAACAGCGAGCTGCCCATCACCGTTGAGCTTCACCTGGAGCAATCAATACACCTCCACCAGAGAGAGAGAGAGAGAGAGTTAGAAGACAGAGAGATGAGGATTTGTTTTAAAATTAGTTCTATAATCTCATTTACCCATTTTCCTCTGAATAGCCCTCAAATAGTAATTGTACCTACCCTCATAAGCCTTTCTACACCAACAGGCTGTAGTCCTTCTGCATACCCTTTCCCCTTGTTCTTCAATGGTCAGGACCCCCACAGAGCAGGTATGATTTGGATGGAGGGCCATTCTTAGTGCTACAATGACACTGCCATGGTGGTGCTGTTAGTGTGTGCTGTGCTGGTATGACTGGACCCCAGTGCTGCTGGAGTTTGTAAACCCTGTGTCCACTCCAGAGGCGATTGCTCTAAGACTGCAAGGGAAGCTCAGCTTCCCCTAAAATGTCAAATATATACTGTTGTGTACATGTCATTGAATAAATATGCACTACAACGCGATTAACTTTAGTTCAGAATCAGCTTCTTATCACTGGTAAAGACGCGGCTTTCCTCTCAATCATTCACGCAGCTTCACTGTGCTTTAAACTCTTTAAAGAGTTCAATAGTGGAGCAGCGAAGTGCAGCCAAACGAGACGAGTCATTGGATAAATGCTGGGCTTTGTCCCGCCCATCGGACGCTCAGCATCTCTGGGGGTCTATGGGGCAGTGGGCTGGCCTCGGCTGGCCCGGACACTCAGCTTCTGCATGATGACTGGATGATCTGTCTGAGGCTGAATCCCTTTTTGATTCAATTTTCATTCTGTTCTGAGTTGAACCGGACACTTTCTTAATCCTCTTAGCGGCATTTTCTTTGTTAAAAACGACTAGCGACAAATCGAGCTTCTATTTCTGGTGGTTTTTTGTAGCTGCTTGTTATTCGAGACTGACTTCTATCACTCTTTCTGACTTCTAACACAGTTTCTGTCCAGCGGGTGCTGCTGAGCCCCTCCACCGTCACAAAGCACTCACAGGCGGACACACTTCACGTGAGCCAAGGGCGTTTAAGCAGCCTAGCTCTGCTGGCCATTGAGAGGACACTAGTCAAGTCCCTGGAAAAGACGCCTTGTTGGTACGACAGGGTCACAGATCATTTTCTTAAAAAGGAACAGAGGGTAGAATTTACGTATAAATAAACCGACACATTTTATGATGTAGGCCGAAATTGAGCTTCTCCTCCTTGAAAGACCAGCATCCGCCACTGGTCCACTCATTGTACAGTTTGTATTGGTTGTCCTCTGGTCCATCATCAGTGAACACAGGACTCTGCCCACTGTTGTCTGGATGTTTTTGGCTGGTGTCCAGAAGTGACACTGCGGGGTTTAAAAACTCCAGCAGCACTGCTGGGTCTGAAACAATTGTACCAGCACAACATAAAACAACCGCCCTGTGAAGGACTGGCACCCCTTCCAGGGTGTGTTCCTGTCTTGCAGCCAATGATTCTAGGTAGGCTCCGGACCTACTGCGACCCTGAACAGGATATGCGGTTACAGACAATGAATGAATGAATGAACGAACACAAAATAACACACCACCATCATCAGTGACACTGCAGCACTGAGAATGATCCACCATCCAAATCATAACTGTGATGTCCCTTTGGGGGTCCTGACTGGTAAAGAAAAGGGAAAAGGGTATGCTGAGCAACAGATGGACTACAGTGTGTAAATGTAGAACCACAGAGTGACTGAAGTGCACAGAGAAGCTGAAAGAGTGTGTAAGTATTAGTAGAATTACTGTTTTATAACGTGAGGAGAAACCCTTGGAGAAAAAGACTGACTGCATCTTTAAGGAACTGCGAGTGTGATGTGTTTGTTTGTGTTTACTGTGGTCTCTCCTCAGGTCTGAACCTGTTTGCCTTTGTCCTGATTGTGTTCTCCTACTCCAGCATGTTTTACTCCGTCCAGAAAACGGCCAAATCCGCTCGCCATATGGCCCTTGACCACGAGGTGTCCATCGCCAAACGCTTCTTCTTCATCGTTTTCACTGATGCCATGTGCTGGATCCCCATCTTCCTCCTCAAGATTCTCTCGCTGCTCAGGGTGCAGATCGCAGGTGAGTCGCTGTTAAAGGTGCAGTCAGCATTTTTGCACCTATAAAATGGATTGTTCATTATTTATCAAGTGTAGAAATAAGTTTTAAGGAATTTATAGTGTAAAACAGAATTGTAATTAAAAATTCAAACATTCAGTCATTTTATGGGATCCCTTATGGGTTAGTAAAAATCACAATGTAATTTTATTTAAACAAAAAATAACATAAACATGTAGTGTGAAGTGTCACACAGCTCTAGGGTCCTGGAGGCTGTGGTTCAAGACCCGCTCTGGTATCTGTCCGTGAGGAGTTTGGTGTGTTCTCCCCATGTCCATGTGACTTCCTCCCACAGTCCAAAAACACACGTTGGTTGGTGTATTGGCGAATCAAGAAGTGTCAATAGGTGTGAGTGTGTGTAGGGGTGGGCGATATGGCCCTAATATAATATCACGATATTTCATGGTATTTAGGCTATAACAATATTCTTGGTGATATGAAAAAACACTGAAAATTATTTTATTCATTTCAATAACACACTATTGCAACAAAATAAATGTTATTCATTCATTCATTTTCTGTAACCGCTTATCCACTTCAGGGTAGCGGTGGGTCCAGAGCCTACCTGGAATCACTGGGCGCAAGGAGGGGGCGCTAGTCCTTCACAGGGCAACACACACACACATTCACTCACACTTTTGAGTCACCAATCCACCTACCAACGTGTGTTTTTGAACTATGAATTATGAACTAATATTTAGTTTACAAGTCATTAATTTCTGTTCCCTTTGTGTTTGAGGTTTTGTTCCGCTTATGTTAGTCTCAAACGACATGACCATCACTGTAAACAGACTTGCTGGCGTGGACTTAATCCATTGCCTCCAGTAGAGGGTAACTTCCAAAATGAACAGGAGTCTCCAACAGGATCCATATACAGATTCAACACTGAGCATAAACATGCCTTTAGTTTCCTCATCCTCAAAACTATAGAAACTAACTCAGGAGCCTGTTATTTTAATAAAGTTTTAGATTTTAATTCCCAAAATATTGATGTCTGAGATTAACAGAAGGCATGACTTTTAGACTTCACTGTCCTTAAGGAGGATAAAGGGACCTTTATCCATTAAATCCACATCTCTCCTGGTTATTTAATGACCTGCAGTTCTGCATTTGTTCTTCGAGATATAACCTCAAGCAGAGTTTAAAGTCAGGCTTTAATGCTTTAATCCTGATAATCAGAGAGATGGATTATCTGAGCTGGTCTGAAGATAGGACAAAAGCTGCTGACCACAGAAAAACCTCAGGCTCAGCAACTATGCTGTAGTTGACTAAGCCAGTGGAAGAAATTTTGTGCTGTTAATTGATCATTTATTGTAATAAAAGCATGAATCAGTCTGAGGTTAACACACCAAGACACAACACCTTACTTTAAAAACAGCCCTGCTTCTATCAGCAGAACATTCAAAGAAAGAGAAATTTGAAAATCACATTATTCCTACAATTCCCACAATCATTCTGACAGAGTGTAATACACTACAGGAAAAGTAGGGGGCAGTATAATATATAAAAGTGTTATTATCCACAAGTTTGTCCTGACTGTGTGTAATACACTACACAGGAGTACAGGGAGATATAATGTTCATTTGATCATCACAAAGAATCAGTCAGAATCAGTCATTTAAATGAACAGATTAAAAGAATCGATTCACAAAAACAAGTCCAACATTTTTAAAAAGCCTGTTTCTGATCAGCCAATTAAAACTCAATGGATAATATCATGCCACACCCACATCGCTTTCCGCGCAATTAACTGCTGCACTCTGAAAACTCATCAAGAATCAAACTCCAGACTGAGAATCAGAGACTGGATTTTGTCCAGGATTAAATCAAACACATCAAAGTCCCCACAAGAACAACTCAAGCTCATGGGCACAAAGCGGAAATATTTGACTAAAAACAACTCACTCACTCACACACACTCCCCCTCTCTCTCTGCAGGTCAAAGGAAGTGTGTGTCCTGTGGTGCTCACCTGTCAATCAAACTGTAATTGCCTCGAGTGTCCTTCAAGCAATCACAGAGAGAGAGAGACAGAGAGAACAAAGAGAAAGAGAGAGAGCTGTAAAGTGAGGTGTGATAGGATACTATGAGAATAACTGATATACATCACACTTAAAACTTAAAAAACAAGGGTTCTTTGGTAAAGAAAAATGTTGTATATCGATTAAAGGTTTCTTTGCATTGTGGAACCATTCTTCAGTTTGATGGAGAATGTGCTATAGATGGTTCTATAAAGTATCTAGAAAAGGGCTCCATATGGCACAAAAAACACTTCCTCTATAGTTACGATGTCAAGCTTGTAACTACAGAGGAACCGTTTTTGCCACCATATACAACCCCTGGAGAAAATTCTGGAATCAACACTGTTGGAGGATCTTCTGGCATTAAGACACAACAATAATAATGACAATAATAATAAAAAAATGAATTAGCAGATTAAATCTGATGCAGGTGTTTGTTGTCTTGAACTGCAAATTACGTCGTTATTCCGTAATATTTTCCTCAGAATTGAGAAATTCCCTATTTTCTTCCTGACCTCTACATGACCTAAAAAAAGTAACAACTGTGACTGACTACAACTATATATTAATTCATTCATTCATTATCTGTACCCGCTTATCCAGTTCAGGATCACGGTGGGTCCAGAGCCTACCTGGAATCATTGGGCGCAAGGCGGGAATACACCCTGGAGGGGGCGCCAGTCCTTCACAGGGCAACACAGACACACACACACATTCACTTCTGAGTCGCCAATCCACCTACCAACGTGTGTTTTTGGACTGTGGGAGGAAACCGGAGCACCCGGAGGAAACCCACGCGGACACAGGGAGAACACACCAACTCCTCACAGACAGACACCCGGAGGAAACCCACGCGGACACAGGGAGAACACACCACACTCCTCACAGACAGTCACCCGGAGGAAACCCACGCGGACACAGGGAGAACACACCACACTCCTCACAGACAGTCACCCGGAGGAAACCCACGCAGACACAGGGAGAACACACCACACTCCTCACAGACAGTCACCTGGAGGAAACCCACGCGGACACAGGGAGAACACACCACACTCCTCACAGACAGTCACCCCGTCAGAGCGGGAATCGAACCCACAACCTCCAGGTCCCTGGAGCTGTGTGACTGCGACACTACCTGCTGCACCACCATGCCACCCACAACTATATATATAGTTTTTAATTCCAGAAATAGTTGTAGAACACTTTTTTAAAGGGTGCTATATAGAACCCTCTATAGTACATTCTCCATTCATCTGAAGAACCCTTTAATCATGCAGAAGATTCTTCAAGTTCTTCAAGGGTTTCATATAAAAGAATATCTTGTATAACCATTTTTCTTTTTCCATCTTTTACTGTCCTACTCCTTCTGTCTTTTATTGTCTCTTTCTCTCTCTCTCTCTCTCTCTCTCTCTCTCTCTCTCTCTCTAGGTACTACAGTGATGTGGGTGGTGATATTCATTTTGCCGATAAACAGTGCTCTGAATCCGATCCTCTACACCATCACCACCAGCACCTTCCAGGAGAAGATCAAAGTGTGTTTGCTCTTCCGCTGACAGACACATCTCACAAACACACACATACACACACACACACAGTTAATGGTGTCAAGGTACTTGTTATTTACATTACACAGTAAGTGTTTACAATATAATGGCCATCAAACTGAGATAGGTTGGACAAAATAAAGTGGACACTTACTCTGCAAATATAACACCTACACAGAAAGACAGACACACACACACACACACACACACACACACACACAAACAAACAAACACCAATGCAGGGCTCCTTAGTGATTGCATTCAAATAGCCATACAAATATGCATGGATGCACACACACACACACACACAGTCACTCACTTTAAATTCAAAATAGTACAATCTATTCTGTGCTCTGAGACACAGTGGACCCCTGAGGAGGGGAAAAAAACAACAGGACCTGGGCTCTGAAACAGCAGGATTTTCTGGGATTTGCATTAAAATTGGACTAATCAGAGAATAAACACAATCACACACACCAGCATCGTAGCCATAAGCACAATGCCTGAAATCAGAATTCACAGAGTGTTTGTGTCAGAGAAATTTTTAACTTGAAAATGTAACCATTAAAGAAGGCTGTAACACTATATCATTCCCATATAAGGAGTTCCTGGTGTGAGCTAGATGCCCATATAAGGAGCAAAGATAAAATAATCCTTTATTAGTCCCACAGTGGGGAAATTCACAAGATGCTGGTGTGAGTGGGATTTCTGTATGAAAGAGAATATTTGTACCTAACACCTGTATGGTTATTCTTCTATCGGCATCTTGCTCAGACCTCCTTATATGAGCGGGATATCTAGCGAAGGATGGTGTCTGATCCTGATCAGTTCCACAGATGACACACAGAGTGAAAGTGACATCACTAATTTATGAGTTTTGATCTTCTCACTCTGTTCTTTTTTTGTCAGATGTGAATATGCAAAATTAATGTATAAAATGTACATGAACCGAATCATTAAAATATAATTTTATTAAAGCCTGAGTGATTTTTGATGGGATCCTGTGAAGAACAAGCTGAACTCAGTGTAAAATTTTCTCTGAGGACGAGTGAAAGGACAGACCCATAACTGGAGCAGCAGCACCCCAGTCCTGGGCTGTTTTTATATGAAGTTGTAATTAATGAAAGTGAACTGTGTTCTGTGAGTGTTCACAATGTAAGAGGGTTTTAAAGTGGTCCTCAGTGCTGATGAAACCTTCTTGTTGACCCACCTTTACCTTCTGAAGAATGCTTTCCGTAGAGTGTGGTCAGAAGCTGGTATAAAAGGAGCAGTTCTAATTCTGCTCCTCTTCTCATATCAAGTGCTGAGACTTTAGAATTGCACCATCCCCTCCTCTGAGTCTGTCCAGTCACAGCACAGCTGGACCCACGCTTTTATATGTGCGCAAAGATTACCTGGTTAAATGCAGGTAAACAGACAAAACAAGCAGGAAAATAGGAGCACTGAGTGAAAACAGATAAACTGGCTAAAACCAGAGCTTCTGTTCCTCGATCCTCACTGCTGTGTGCTCAGGTCAGGATCATTTAAAGGAAGAGGTACTGAAAGGGCCCATTCTGAACATGGCTGTTAAGATAAGGGGAGAACGCTACCGTGGGGCTTTTCAGATGTTCCACTGTGGAGAAGAGGAAGTATGAGAACTTTAAAGGGTCTCAGAAACAAAATACAGCAATTATAAGGATGTGTGAGTACAATCCTTAAAGAAGGAAGGATTAGTTAGGGTTAGGATTAGGGTCAGATACTGGATGGTGTCCTTGTGGGTAATGAGCTTCTCTCCAAGTTACTTGGACCTTTCTTAGCTATTCTCCCAGGATTTGAAGAGTCAGGAATGAGGCTAGTGATTCTGCAGTGATTATCATCATCTGATATTAGCCATTTCAGCTCATTTATGAGATGCTGAACACCATTAGACTGGAAGATGGAGTAGAGATGGTGTTAAATGAACGTTACGCAAGCGAAAAAAAGGGAAAGCAGGAAGATGAAGTGCTTTCCGAGAGACCTGCGATGAACCGAGGTAGGTTCCCAGGCCTTAATTGCCTCCAGTGCCCCTAATTCTTTCTCTCTGTTTCTCTCCGTATCATTAGCTCCTTCTTCCTTGTAGCTGCACCATAACTACAAATCTACAGTAGCTTTTAGTGTCATTTCAGTCATGACACTGAGGCCTTATGTTCTGCCTGAGGCTGTAATAGACTGTGTTCCCCAAGGAACAAGATGCAGTCATAACAGGACAGTTTTACAGCACATTTATCAACAGCCTCAAGCCTAGAACCCTAAAGAACCACAGTGGACTGTACAATGCTATAAGACTGCTTCCCTAAGGATTAATTTGCTCTAGAGCATTAAGCAGGATCAGTTGAATAAATCATGTATTCATAACTGCAAGGTTCATTTACTCAGCATTAACTAATGCATGTACCAATTTATGAATTTAAAGGTAATAAAGGTCTTCTTCAATATATGAATATATCAGAATTTAACCTATTAATTAGGTTGTTTTCACAAGATACCCACTGCTCACAGCATTCTGGAATATTCAGTCCTTTTATCCCAGTCACCTGTATTCTGCGTATAGCTCAATCATTTCATCTTAATTTCCAGAGTGTTATCTTTTGAATTATTAGTTGTTTTCAAGTACACTGCAAAGGCAACCCAGTAAATATTTTGCCGTTGATTCAACGTTGAAATAACGCAATGACTGCCGTCTAATCAACGTATTATTAAGGTTGAAAATGAAAGCTGAAAAGACGTCAAAACACAGACATTGAAAAGACGACTATTAGACGTATTTTGGACGTCCATTGACGTTATTAGTTGGTCCCGAAATAAATGACATTTTTGAAACGCAATTTGGACATCCACTGACGTTATCAATTTGTCACCATTTTTAAGATGGATTTTGGACGTCCGTTGACGTTTAAAATATGTCCTTGACGGACAGACTACTTTTAGACCTATTTTGAACGTCCAGGGACGTTCCTTGTTTACTGGGAAGTTAAAACATATCTATATGTTACTACATGTAATGGCGTTCCGCATCTAAAATACAAAATATAAGGAACTGTATTCCTATACATAGAATAAAAATGAATGGATTACATTAAAGTATTTTTCTGTTGAACACAAGGATTAAAAATTCTCCGTCGCTGCGGTGGACTTCCTTCACAGCCGTTAGTCGCTCAGCTGCGTGGAGCTGCCGTTCTGTTGTGGTGTGATTAATCTTACTCCTGTGTCTGAATGACGAGCAAACATTTATGACATCCGCTGGCAGAAAAGAAATAGTTACAGCTTTGAAACCCAGTAGAAATTCCTGCTGCTGGCAACAGGAGAACGATCCTTCCATCCTTTTTACCTCATCATCCTCCACTTCTAGAGTCATAATTTGAGTTTGAAGCATTCATGAAGCGGTTTTTCACATCTGAGCAAGAAAAAGGAGGGCAACCTCTGTCAGCTACTAACTTGCTTTCAGCATCCCGAGACCCCTCTTCTCATTTTGGTTAAAAGTTAAACTTGTAAATTAATTTATTGTAATAAAGCAACGTACTGTATGTATCCTGATATAACACACCTCTGTGGTAAAATCAGGGTAACACAGCCTCAAGTGGCATATTGTTTCCATGACACTGCAGCTAAACACAAGATGTTTAAAAAGTCATTTATTAGACTGTTCAGTTCTCCTGCCAAGCACTAGTGATATAGTTTGTAACACGACACAGTTGCTGGACAATGTGACGGTAATTAAACTTAAGTTCGAATGAAATTTCTCTGAGGTAGGTTCAAACATTTCAGTGTTTTAGTTTATTGAGACCGGACATTACATTTCCGCTTCTCTGCGCCATGATAAAACGTTTACCCTTTGGCCTCCTGGAGACACTGCCCGTACCATCTAGTGGTCACATGACGACATTACACTCGATTGAAAACAAGATGCCAGTGAATAATTTCTACAGCTAGTCCAGAGAGAACTGGGCCAGGTACAAATTCTAATCGAATTTTATGTTTGAAACTACTTTATTTATATATAATAACATCTCTAGCTTCAACTAGCATTCATTTTTGAAATATTTTAGCAACAATTGGAAGGTTCAACATCTGTAAAAATAAATTAATTGTTTGAGGATATGCCCTGTGAAGGACTGGCGCCCCCTCCAGGGTGTATTCCCGCCTTGCGCCCAATGATTCCAGGTAGGCTCTGGACCCACCGCGATCCTGAACTGGATAAACGCTTACAGAAAATGAATGAATGAATCAATGGGCCCTTCTGATCCCAAATAGCCAGGAGAAATTAAAAATGTACACTAATGATCCACCGATATATCGGTCGATTTTTGGCATTTTTTATATAATTGTCATCTGCCGATATATGAGCGCAAGAAGCCGATATTTACACAATGCACACAGGCAATGCTGTGGGCAGCTCCGTCATTCTGGCTGTTAGAGCGCCCCTTGCGTCCATTTTGTCATCTTATAGACAGACATCATTGAGCACAAGTACAAGCCTCCAACCTGTAGCTGTAGGCCGTCTCATCAGAGAAAACGGTATGAATTATTTTCTCTTCTTCAGCTCTCACTTTTTATTATGACTGCTGTCATAAACTACTGAGTTGATAGGTTTAACACTAGAAACCCAGCGTTATTTAGCCTCTTATTTCGCTCATTGTTATATCCGTCAGTATATCTCAAGTACTACAGGTCCAAAGTCAACAGTTAATGTACCAAATTAAAGCTTAAAGTCACTGATTTTCATTGATTTAATCAGTTTATATATAATCCCACTCGATAAATAAGTATTTTTGCTCTTATTGGAAATTGTTTTGAAAAAAATATTAGTTACAGTACAGATTTTCAGATTGTTCATGGCGCCATATTTGAGTAATGTGGACATATCATACACATATCATATACATATCAGACTCTCAGGATCACAAGGATATACACTAAAATGTAGGACTAAGGAATTAAAACCGAAAAATTAAGATATTCTAATGTACACCAAGCAAAAGTCTGGGTCTCAGGAGGATAAAGTTTAATTATGGATGGAAAAAAAATATAACACTTTGGAAAAGAGGAAGATGATAGGCTTGAGCTATAAGTAGAATACAGGTGACTGGGATAACAGGGCTGAATATTTCACATTGCTGTGAGTAGTGGGCATATTGTGAAAACAAACTCCACTGTATTTTGTAAATATAAACAAATAAAAATATGACGCCTGCAACTCACTCCAAAAAAAAAAAAAAAAAAAAAAGAGAAGAGTTTCCCATTGAGCTCCATCACTTACCTTTACTGACACTGTTCAAGCATTTGAGAACCAAGGGTACTGCAGTTTTGTGAGTGGAGTTTGAGAGTCGATTTCTTGCTCGATACAAGACTTAAGCTGCGCAACAGTCTGTGATCACCATCTTTTGATTCTTCTCTTCATGATTACCATAGGAGAGAAGCCAGGACATAGGACCCAAGCCAGTCACACTCACACTCAGCGTACTCAGTAGTGATGGGAATTTCGGCTCTTTTTGGGGAGCAGGCTCTTTTGGCTCAGCTCTTCATGAAGGGCCGGCACTTTCGGCTCCTAAATGGCTCTTTGTTTTACCACTTATTTCCACTGGTACAGAACAATATTACCTACATTTTACATGACTATATGGACAAAATATTATTGTTTCTATATTAAAAATAATAAATAGTGTTGCAATGGCCAATTGTTTTATGGCTGTCTTGTAATAACTCACTGATTGCACTCACACATTCACAATGGTATAAATAACTGGATTTTTATTTAAACACCTTAATAAAAAATCACTTGTAAACTCTGAAATATAGCCAATGGAACCCAAAAGGTAGGTATTACAAAATAACTTATTAAATTAAATAATCATCCATTTCTGGGTAATAAAATAAACAAATACTCTGCAAAGTGCAAAACAGCAGCATTCAACGGTAGTGATTAAAACAACCACGACTGTCAACAAACATTTAACTGATTTAACATTTTCTTCAACTATTTTTGGAAGTCAGATTGGCATTCAGGAAAACCAAGTGTCTCAGGTTGGAGGGTTGGAGCTTGCTTGTTGTTCTCTGATTGGTTGAATGACAAGCCTTAGAAAAAAATGGCTCGGTCTTAGACGAGAACCGGCTCTCATCGTTCACTTACAAGAGCCGGCTCTTTGAACCGGTTCGTTCGCGACCGACACATCACTAGTACTCAGAATAAGGCCTGGCATCATCCTGCTGAAACAGCTATGGACTTGGAAAAAGACGTCACCTCGATGGCAGCACATACCTCAATAAATGTCTCCAATTCAACTGTGCTTTCAGTCACACACTGGTGACCCATGCTATGGTCATTGATGTCCCCAAATACCATGACAGATGTTGGTTGTTGCACCATTCACTGATCACAGCCAGAATCCATTTCTGACCACAGCACAAGGCACACACACTGGCAGTGTCCATAGTGTATCTCTCCTTCAGTCTACAGCCCTGAACTTTTGTGTTTAATATTTGACAGAAGTCCAAAAAAATTTCCTGTTTCCATATTTCTAGCCGAGGCCACTGCTCCACTCTTCAGGCCTAAAGGCATCCTGCAGTATTCATGAGAATGATTTCAGGAGGGTCTCGAAGGACGTGGCGGGGGGTTATCTCTCAGTTTGCAGCTCTCTCTCTCTCTCTCTGGCCTTATTCACAGCAGCAGTTTAACTTCTTTTATCATCTGTTATGTTCAGTGACTCTGGGATTTCTCATTGTTTTCACTTCTGTAAGGTGTACAAATACGTTTTAAAGCGTTTTTGTGCAAGATAAATATGTTTATGTAAAACAGAACAGTTCCGGTCCTAATCTGATTGGCTGAGCCGCGTTCGAAGCCGTTGTAAAATACACGATATACGCACACCTATGACCGCTTCACAACATCTGAATTAATGCGCCACTGTATTAAACACTGGTAATGAGCAGCTTATAAAAATGGAAAGTTTTGATATATTGGGTGGGTTAACAGTGGATGAATGATGTGAAGAGATTGTCCAGATTAATATAATGTTAATTAAATTCCAGATTAATATAAATCATTAATCAGTCCTAATCATTAAGTGGGTGTTTCGTTTAGTGTCTAACTTTTCATGTTAGACTACTTAGTGATAGCTATTTCTACCAGAGTTTACATTAGTGAAGGAATGGTTATTACAAATAACACGTGTGATTTATGAATTGAACACGGAAGCTTATCCTACTCAGCCAGATTCTTGAGCTAAAGGCTAAAAACACAGCTCAGGGCAAACTCTATATGTCCTGCAGTTTCTCCTTACACTTCTGGAGAGGTGCACATTAGGTAACGACGCAGGGTCTGGGTCGACGCAGAAGGATAAATTGGGCTTATGGGGCCCTTAAGAAAGAAGAGAGAAATGTAAGTTATTTCTGCTCAACTAAATAAACTCTGAATATATTATTATATAGCATATTTAGTTCAATTGAGTAGCTATGTATCGCTCGCATGTTGCTTAGCAACAGTGCTCGCCGTTAACAGACTACACTGGCGGAATAATGTTATTGTGAATGTTTGTTAATGAATTAACACGCATATTAATTGAACATTTGTGTATTTTACTGTATTTTATCTTGACTGCCGTTTTATTGCTTATTCAAAATGCATACATTCTCCTGCTCTTTTGCCATTTTACGGGAACTGTTGTGTAGTTGTGAAGTGCTGTATTTGTTTTGTTTTTGAGGACAAAATTTTATCCAAAGGTAGCGATACCTATAGTTTTTGTTTAGACGATTTAAAGCGCGTGATTAGCGCTAGTGATCGTGACTTAATTGCAGTATACTAAAATAGACCCAGTAAACAAGGAACGTCCCTGGACGTTAAAAATAGGTTTTAAAGTAGTCTGTCCGTCAAGGACATAAACGTCAGTGGACGTCCAAAATGCGTTTTATACAAGTAATTTATTTCGTGACCAATTAATGACGTCAATGGACGTCCAAAATACGTCAAATAGTCGTCTTTTCAATGTCTGTGTTTGGACGTCTTTTCAACTTTCATTTTCAACCTTAAGAGAACGGTGATAAGACGGCAGTCATTATGTTATTTCAACGTTGAACCAACGGCTAACTGTTTACTGGGGAGCAACATAAATTTGATGTAATGATTAAATCAGTCAGTTTAATATAAACCTAAAATCTGCGATTCAATATTTGTCACCTAAAGTCATGATCTACCTGCGATTCTACCCTGGCAGATACAGAGATATGGTCTATTGCTCCTTCTGGCTTCCCAGACAGTGAGCACATATCTGTCCACTGGCATAAAAAGGCTGTCACACCAGTGACTGAAGACCACTGCTGGTCCACCATCTGACCACTCAGATTACTGTCCTGTACAGGATATGTCGCATTTATAATCTCCTCAAACAGATTTTACATTCACAGAGACTTTTATTCTGGAAAACAAACTAATACAAATATTACCAACAACTATGAGAATATAATAATGAGTATAAGTCTGATATAAAATGATTATGTTGAAAATGTTGACACTGTGCTGGATTTAAATGATTTACTAATCTTATTAATAAAGGATAACAAAAGAACCTAATGAAGGAAAAAATGTAAATAGGACTGTGAATGGAAAAGTGCTAAAATGTGGCATTTTGTCTAAAATGATTTTTAATCACCAGCTGTCCACCCAGAAAACGCTAGTGGACCTCCAACTTTGCCCTCAGTGGAAAAACAGTGGTCCGCTGTCTCCTTGCTATCAGGATTATTACTATGCTGTAATTTTACCATTCATCATCTCAGGAGAACCCTAATGAGCAGCAAATGCCCAGAGTGATTCCTTAACTTTGGAACATGTCAGAGACTCTATTACTTTCTCTGTGATATTTTCCCTCATCCCCTAACACCCTCATAGACCACATTTAGCAGATTTTACCCACTTCAGTTCAGTACCAAACCTTAGCTTCATCCAATTAGGAACCACATGAAATGGGCTTTACTCACCTGGGAATAAAAGCAGAAACATAAATGGCCCCCTGAAGACCCCCAGAGGAACCAAGAGCTGCTCTCATGCTTTAATTGCCTTGAGATTCCACCAATAGCTTCATTGCCACACTTTCAGAAAAAAACCCAAACATACTTATGTATCTTTAAAAGGTACAATAGTGGTTTTATAGTCTAGCTGTGTTCCTTAAAGATTAATTACATTCTCTTCTCCAGAAGGTGTTAGCTTTAATCATAGAACTGTGCAAAATAAAATGTCATAGAGATGGAATGGTACATATGAATCATCACAACTTTAAAATCAATTAATATAGAACAATTGTACTACTTAGGTACTGAATGTGTTTCCTCAAGTGGGGGGGTGGGGGGGGCACCACCACAGTCGCAGTCTCAGTATTCAGAGAGTGTACCTCTACTGGACTTTGGCCGGTTTTCTACTACCACAGCTTCTACCAAAATGCATCCTGTCATTTCAAAAGTGTCTCTAATGAGAACAATGGGCTTTACAAGCCACAACAACGGCAGCAGAAACGTTAAGTGTCGTTACTCATTATGTATTTACGTCTTGTTGTTTGGGACTGAACATCAGACAGATCAGTAGAGTTTGTTCTTTCCTAGTTGTGCCCAGCTCTTGCTGGATTTTTTTTGTCGGCCACTGATCAAAGGAGTGTTTGGACTTCTTCAAAAGATCACGGCATACTATTAAAAGATGCCCTTGTGAGTCGGATAAAAACAAATGAGATCTCTGCTGTAGTTTGGAGATTTTACAGATGGCGAGTTAGTGCTGGATGTCTGCATTGCGTGGCGTAGAGTGACAACTCTCTCTGGCCAATCAGTACTCTCCAAGGTTTACACATCATGGTTTCATCCCTACTCAGCTCGCTTGAAACCACGAGAGAGCAGGGACTATTTAATAAAAAAAAAAAAAAAAAAAAAAAAAAAAAAGAATTGACGTGATGGAGAAGCAGAAAAGATGAGTAGAGTGTGCAATGGAAAGGCATCTCTGAGGTCCTCTTCAGCTGAGAACATGATGAATCCTCACTTATTTTCTGTTCCACAGCTTCCCATCTCCTCTGAAGCAGGAGGCAGTTCTCCAGGGTTTCCTCATCCTCTCCACAGCACGCTACACAAGGATAAGGTGCTGACTCACTACAAAGCTGCCGACCAAAGAAAACCATTTCTGACCTGCTGCAGTGATTGCAGTTGACCTCTGAGAAAGTGTATAAGACAAAAGCTCCCGTGTGGGTAGTTTTTTGCAAAACAAGATTTATTCATTTCCTCAGCTCTCACATCACTGACATTTAAAAAACAACAGTCAAATGAACAAACACCTGCAAGTAAATATAATAACACCAAATGGACAAACAAATCAGATGTCTTAAAAAAAAACAACAACACTCAAAACAACCGTTAAACTTTCAGCAGGAATTAACCACACACATTAAACAGTTTTTAAAAAATGCAAACAGGTGCCGCCCCCTCATCCTGCCCCTCTTCCTCCTCCATTTCTTAGGCACTTCAATATAACAATCTTTAATCTAATCTAAAAAAGTATTTATTACTTTATTGCAAATGTAAAAAATGTATGTATGGGATAAAAGGAAGACAGAATAAAGAAATAAATTATGCTGAAAGTCCCAAGCTGGAACAGAAGAAAATGAAATGAAGAAGTGAATGTTTTTTTCTTTCTTTCTGTTTTGGTGCTCGGTTTTTCCACTGAGCTGAGGTCAGTTTTGAGATCTGATCTCAGATCAATACAGAAAGAAAGAAACATCCAAACTGCACACAACTGGCTCTTACTACACACCCAGGGGAATCCCACTCACTTTTCAGAATTTCCCATGACACAATGAAGGGAAATGTAATGTCACTGCTGCATTGTAACGGACCGAATGCAACTGTTATTAAAGCTTTATAAACATTTATAAATACATAAACACTGATCCTGCACACAGACACACACACACACACACTTTCCAATAGATCACCCACAAAAATAGGTTGAATTTAGAGCTGTGGTAAATAAAAGAATGTAAAAGAACAGAGAAAAGGGGGACAAAGACTGAAAAGAGACAAAAACAAAATGAGAGAGACAAAGAGAATATTAACAGTGAGTTAAACTGTACACAATAGCACAGATAATACAAAGCATATGGCTTTGAGATCGTCCTGCTACACACACACACACACACACACAATGTAGAGTTAACTGTGCAACTTCTTTGCTTTGATTTCTTAAAGGTTCAAGAAAAGTTTAAACCTCTCTCTCTCTCACACACACACACACACACACACAGTGTGCATCACGGTCCCAGGTCCCAAAAATTTCTTGCATATACTTCAAATCGTCCCATCATTTACATAATCAAATAGGACTTAAAAGGACTGCATCACATCATCCTCACTCATGACATCACACCATCCTCACTTTTGACATCATTGTATCATCCTAAATTGTGACACTATGACATCAACCTCACTCGAGGCTGCATCACATCATCCTCACTCATGACATCATAACAGCATCTTCATTCATAACATCGTTGAATCATCCACACTTGTGACATTACTGGATCATGGTCACTTGTGACATCATCACGGTCAGATGCTGCTGAAGCCTTTGAATCTGATCAATGTGTGAACACAGACAGTGTCCACTGACCATTAACCCATATGAACCCACACTGGGATTCGTGTAATAATCTTCTTTATAGATTATTATATGATAATGAGCTGGTCTCCTGACAGTGATGATGGTGTGTAATTAGCTGAAACCCTGAACCTGTCACATCCTATTACTCCAACCCTACAGGCCGAGACTGAGGGGCTGGGGGTCTGCAGTGTTGCACGATCCTCAGATTTTAGTCTCAGGTCCTCGAGCGGAGAGAACTGGAAAAGAGCTCCGGATACGAGACGCTTCGACTGCACACAGGTGTCCGAACACTTTATTATACCAGTCTGGAGAGCGCCCCCTACAGGACACACACAAACACACAGAAGAGTTTAGGCTTTACTGTGTGAGTAGACGGGAGCAGGTGAGGAGTCAGAATGATTAAGGTGTGTGTTACCGTAGGTCTGCTCTGCAGTAGTGTGTGAGTCTGCTCCGCCCCATTCCACATGGCTCAATCAGAATACGGGATGTAAGAAGCACCGCCCTTAGCCCCGCCTCCAACGACACTTTGTCATGGTCCACAGATGAAGAAATGATAACACACATGCCTCGCGGGAGATCAGTACACCAACGCCTGACAAACACAGCGACGATATGTAATACATGTTTTTCTACCATCATCATACAACCATAAATTTCTCATCACAGCTTGAACACCAACACCTGACACTACAATAATTAAATGTATTAATATATTTTGAATACAAATCTCGAGATCAGACATCATTTTGGTTTGCAGTAGGATCAAACATATGTTTCAGGATCTCTGAGGAACACTGAGAAAGACAAGATATATGATGAACCCAGAGGAACTAAGAAGAACTGGAGCTGCTCTCTGTGATTCACTGACAACAAAATAAAAGTATACTGCTGTCATAAAATATAAAATCATATAAGATACAAGTCAATAATTGCAAGGTCAGAGAAACTCTCAGTATATTTACTGCATGCCAGTGTAAGATAAATATACTTCCATACTGAAATACCTATATTGCTCATATACAGCTATGTTTCATTGAAATAAACTACATACATTTACATATTTATAGTATTTTAATATTAGTTTCTGTGGCCTTTATATGCTCCTTTTTGGGTTTTTTGCATGTTTCTTCGAAGGGGAACTTCCAGTAAACCAGTAAACACAGTAAATAACCTCTGAGTGGTCGTCGTACCTGAGCACTACGAAGTGTCGTCGTGGTTGTGGTGCCATGCTGTCGATGATGTAATGGAACACCTCTGTGTTGTTCTCAAGGCTCTCGATCACACGACTGTGCAGTAAATCCTCATCCCACAGGTGACGTTCTCTCAGAACACGCTGTAGAACCACAGGAGGTGGGGCCTCGATCTCCACGGAGACACGCCATAGCCGAATCGGGTGGCAGTCTCCGACCTGGAAACAGGAACAGTCTTAAAATGCTCTTCACTCCCACAAGCCCCAGAGCAGCATTCTGGGGAATGCAGTTGTCTTTGGTTTGTTTACGTTCAGAAGCTGGAAGGGGTAATGGTGTTTTTGAGGAGAAAAACAACTGTTTGTATGTGGCTGAAGTTTAACTTGTGTGTAAGTTTCTTCCACTGTTTGAATTTCCACAGAACTCACTTGTTACTTGAATATTTTAGTTTTGTAGCATGTTTGATCTCTGTTTACTTTCATGCAGGTCTCCTGAATATGGAGATATTTCCAAATTAATCAAAAACAGCAAAAATATGTCAATATTACCCACCTAAGGCGCAGGAAAAAGCAATATCCTCAACTAGATATGCGTTTTTGACTGTTTGGAGAGAAACAGTCTAGCATACCCAACCAAGACCATGTTTTTTTTTTTACCTGTTTACAGACACTGGGCTTCGTAAACACATTAGACTGCTCTGCTATTTGAGCCATAACTCAGTCTAATGTGTTTATGAAACAACTGGTGAAGAAAGATTCCTGGTATTTTATTTTATTTTTATTTCATTATTTATTATTTCTTTTTTAATAAAAAAAAAAATCCATAAAACACAATTCCGTTGTTCCACACAACAGAGGAACTCCATCATTCCAGAGAACTTTGGGCATGGTGAGCTTAGAATGATGTGCAGCTACTCCATGAAAAAGTTAATGGATTAATGATGCTTTAATGGCATTTAATGATATTGTTAACATCCACAAACATGTATGGTTTAATTTGTGGTGACTATTAGAGAAATGTGTGTGTGTTTACCTTCTTATAAGCCAGCTCTGTGTTGTCAGGGCCGTGAGCTGAGTGCCATCCTTTGCTCTTCTCCGCAGTCTCTCGGAGTAGATAGTGAATGTTGTCTTCCAGGTAGGAACGGTAGTCCACACGCTGCCCCTTGGCGTTCACTCCGAGCGCGTGCAGCGGGAGAGGCTGAGCATCCGCGGAGACGTACGAGTTGCGAGACTGCAGCACCATCTCTCGAGGGACCTGTCATAGAGACACGGATGAGCGTTTGGATCTAAAATTATTACGACAGAGGGCTTTAAAGCCCAGCATGGCCATCGCTGCCTTGGAGAGACAATACCTGAAAAAGCTTCTTGCACTCTGTGATCATGTGACTCAGGCACTGGGTTGCTGCCATGTTCTCACTCAGGTCTTTGTGGTCAGGTTTGGCTCCACCCTTCCTGTTGATCAACCTGAGAAAACAAACAATTCACCTTTGAATCACCATAAGCATCTTTCTTTTGCGCTCACACACACACACACACACACACACAGGTAGTGTCGCTGTCACACAGCTCCTGGAGTTGTGGTTTCAAACCCTCTCCGGGTGCCTGTCTGTGAGGTGTGTTCTCCCTGTGTCCATGTGGGTTTCCTCCGGTTTCCTCCCACAGTCCAAAAACATACGTTGGTAGGTGGATTGACGACTCAAAAGTGTCTGTAGGTGTGAGTGTGTGTCACTCTGAAGGACTAGCGCCCCCTTCAGGGTGTGTTCATGCCTTGGAGCCAGTGATTCCCGGGAGGCTACAGACCCACCCTAACCCTGAACTTGAAAAGCGGTTACAGACAATGGATGAATGAATAGGGACTGGATGATAACATCAAATAACACTCGACTATCACAAGGTGAGATGTGGAAAGGGTTAAACCATCAAATAGACACACACTAGAATAATGGGGGATCAACTCCAGCCCCTGACCATCACTGATGACTTGAAGGCTGAACGCCATCATATCCTCACTGGATCTTGCAGAGAGACACACACACCTGGCAGATGTTCCATCTCGTTTGTGGGAGTTGAGATGGAGAATGGATGGAGCCAGACAGACTGCCAGGTTCTCTGCAGTCATCTGGTTTTCTTGCGCAGACGCAATATCACTGAGGAAATACAGCAGTGTTTGCAGGACCTCGCGGTTCTCATCGGGCAGGAGGACCACCGCTGATTGGACTGCCTGCAGTCTCTGGCACTCTGGAACAACTGCATGCACACACGAAAATAGAAACATCAGATACACAGCACTCACTGTCCATGTCCGAGAGAGAGAGAGGAGATGCAATCTGTGGGTCTGAAAGGATGTGGAGCTAAAGACACACACACTCTGTCCCTGCTGAGGAGTAACACACTCACACTGGTAGATGTGCAGAAAGGTCTCAGTGAGTTTGGAGGTGAGGACAGGTTCAGGTAAGTCTCTAAAATACTGCTTCAGCAGGTCCGCCACGTCGTAAGCTGATTGGCCCTGATAGGTCACATGATCAGGAGAATTCTCATTCAGCTGCCGGAGCGCCTGGATTCGGGATTTAACGCCAGACTTCCGGAAAATTCCCACCTGCAGAGAGAGAGAGAAGGGGTGGAGGAAGAGAGGGCAGTTGTAAACAATAGAAAAAGGCAAAAACATTACAATTCAGCACTCAATGTGTGTGGGTGTGTGTGTACCTTCTCCAGACACTGGTTGCGGAGGTACCTCATTGCCTGTTGGATGCTCTGAGGAAGCGGCTGACCGCTGCGCTGGACGTTAACGATCGGTGGGACTCCAAACACGTGTTTGTCTTTGTAGTCGGGAACCTTTGAACGCTTCATAAATTTTGGCACAGACCTGTCCAATCAGAAACCAGAGATCAGACATGTCTCCAGTGCCCAATCAAAAACCAGAGATCAGACATTTCCACCATGTGGTGTGTCTGATCTGTCTATTCACAAAAACCACGATATAAACCCATTGTGGTACAACATGTACGACACTGCATGTGTTTACTGTAACATCATGCGACCAAAATAAATCCTGCTTCTGCTTCAATAAAATATAAAGTGATCTTTTGATTGTTATTATTTAAATAATGTAAATCTCTCCAAAAGCAGTGTTGCCTCTAAACCTGTGTTCTCCAGCAATGGAGAAGATGGAAAAAACAGCGCTCTCACCAAACAGCACTTTATATTCAGATGACTGCCTGCTACGTTCATAATGAAATAAAATGCCTGGGAAGAGCAGCCAATAAAAGTAAACTAAAACAAAACACAGTAGGAATAAATCAGGATTTTTATTGTGTGTGTGTGTGTGTGTGTTCTCACCAGCTCCAGCCATGTTGCCTTGTGTGTTTCTCGAGGACAGCGGTCAGTCTCAGGAGGCTGTATTTCTGAAGGAGATTGAGCTGAGCCGTTGACTGGTGGTTTATCTCCTGAGATGCAGACGAGATACTCGGACGGTGAGAGTTCTGAAAACTGTGCCACCGTAACTTCCTGAGAGAGAGAGAGAGAACGAACATCACACTGTAAATGGATGGACAGAGGGGAAGAGAGAGAGGAAGACTTGAGGGTGGGAGGAAATGAAGCAGGATTGAGTTAAAATGGAGGATATTGATGTTGTTCCTCAGGGCTCTGGATTAGGGCCTTTACTGTTTACTGCAATGTGGATTCTCCAACACACTTACTATGTTCTTACACACATACAACTAATATATATATATATATATATATATATATATATATATATATATATATATATATAAAATGGATGGCAGCACAATCTAAACAGTAGACACACTCTCACCTGCTGGGTCGAGTTAGAGATGCTCCAACTCCAGAGTCTCTCCTCTCTCTCATTTCTCCCTCCCCGTCTCCCTCGTTCAGCGAGTTTCCTGCACTCTCGTAATCGCTGACAGTTGTCCCCATGTCAGAGATGGAGCGCTGCTCAAAGTGGAGGGTCGTGGGGGTCATTGTCTCGGCCGGGGTCTCATCCACTCGGTGAGATGTTTCTCTGAGCTGCTTGTCCAAAGACTCTGACCACTGATGTATGTTCAGCTGGAGACCTTGGACCTGCTGCAGAATGGCATCCAGATGCTGGAATGCCATTCCATCCTCGAGGATGGATGCTTCATCTTCATTTTCTTCTTCTGCCAAACCTTCTGGAACGTTGTCATAGACACTCCCGATGGAAGTTATGGAGTTTCTCCTCTTCCCGAAAGAAGCAGAGAGAAAGTCCTGCGACTCGCTGCGGCTGCTGCTGTCGCCCAATGAGAAGTCTCCATCTCTGTCATCTCCCGGCCAGCCAATCTGGTCGCTGCATTCTGAGAAAGGGGCGGGGCAAAGGCTCTCAATTGACAGAGACCTGGGGAAGGTGCCTGGTTTGTGATCTGAGGGAAGGTGGATGACACGTCTCTCTTTTCTAAATAAATTCAGATTGGTCGATGTTGGCTTCTCCCATGCGAGCTGATAGTCCTCCAAATAAAGACACGTCCTTTGGGGCTTAATCGGAGCTTCTGATTGGCTGAGATTTGTCCGACAAATGGTGTGACACTTCCAATGTTTATCCTGAGTAACAGCATGTTTGTTTGCAGTGATTCCTGGCAAACTAGTATCCAGAGAGTGGCAGAGACTTAACCCTGCCTCTTTAGAGTTTGTATCCGTGGAGACGCCCGTAGCAACCACCACTTTTTCACGGTTCCGTCGCCGTAAAGAGTCCATCCGCCGCATGAAGAGCCTGGATGCACGCCGTGGCTTTTTTTCGGCTGAAAAGGAGTCATCAGTAGCATCACTGTTATCGCGACTGTTTGGAATCCGCACATTGTTTATGTTGTCATTAGACGGAATACAAGCGATTTCCGAACTTCTTCTCACTGCGCCGCTCTGAGACAATGTTTCCCGAGTGCTATCCAAACTCAAGCTGCTGAGGCTCAGATCGGAGGTCAGTGAGGTCACATCCAAATGGCTAAAGTCGCTCAAAACGCTGTCGCTACTCGCTGAAGGTCGCAAAGTTGTGACTCTGTCATCAGGGTCAATGGCGCAAAGGCGAGACCATGTCTTACTTTCGCGCTGAAAGGCCCAACGTGAGCTCAGAGCACAAGTATCCTCCTCTTCAGAGTCCTCACTCTGTAATAAAAACACACAGACAGACACACACACAGAGCTCTAATTACAACAGGGCTCATTTCCGAACACATTACTCCGTTTCCTTTGAAGTGCGTCAAAAGTCAATGAGAAAAATCCCTTGACACAATTCATCAAAAAAATAATAATAAATAAATACAAAGTCAATTTTGAAGACTTGTTTCCTTTTTTTATTATTATTTATTATTTATTCAAAGTACAAACTTCTCCCCCAGACTAAAGCTGAAGTGGAAAAGTGGAAATGCTTCTGTGTTTATTAATACAATAAAAAGATTGACAGTTGTCTGAACCAATCAGAATGCACCCACCTGCTTACAGCGAAAGTGAACTTCCAGACTCATAGCAGCACATTTGTTCAGGATGATCAGCCTCCTGAGATACGCATACACACAAACACACACATGAACACATTGTAGATACACAATTCGCACTCACGCTGCCTATCACACGCAGTGGTCAGTAAAAACATTCAGTTGTTCTGACTTTAATCTCAGAATTCCGACTTTGTTCTTGAAATATTCAGACTTATTTCTTGGTATCTACTTTTTTCAGTGCACTGCCCCTTAAAACTCCATCATAGAAATGAGATATGATGTCATAAAATAACGTAACCACAGAAACCATCGCCCTGTCACGGCAATGTTCTTTGATGCTTTTAGGGATTCATTAAAAAGATCACAAACACATTCCGCATCAAACACTGCTCTATATAACTGAGAGAGAGAGAGAGAGAGAGAGAGAGAGACTGACAGAAGAAAGAAGACTGACAGGCTGGGGGAGAGAGAGAGAGAGAGGAGGGAGATATTTAATCAGATTGCCTGTGGGAGCCTTGCGCTGTGACTCAACCTTCAACTGTGTGTGTGTGACATCATCGGGATTCAGTGCTAATCCTGAGTCAAAACATTTTTGTTGGATTATTTTCATGCTTTTATCTTCAATGGCAAAACACACACATATATACACACACACCCTCATACTCAGTAAGGGTCAGAGGCTGATGTTGGTGATTAGTTCTGGAACAGACAACACTCTAACTCATCCCTGACATCTTCCATCACTCCAGAGAACATAGTTCCACAGCCCAAATTGTGCAGCTTAAAGCAGCTGAATTCAGTCATGAGAAATGTCCACAAATATCTGGACATACAGTGTATACTAAACCACAAGATGTCCCTAGGGGGAAAATAACGCCCCCAGAACACACACAGTCTCATTTTTATTTTATAGCATTGACCACATTGCTTACTAATATTTGATGTGCATTGCTAGGCCTGTCAATGTGTGTGTGTTTGTGTGTGTGTTTGTGTTTATTAAAGTTCTGTCTTTGGCCTCTTTGTCTTCAACATATTTTCTCTCTCTTTCATTTTGAGAAAGAGTCAGAGAGAGACACAGAGAGAGAGAGACATGGAGTGGAAGAGAAATTTTGGAGGCAGAGTGGAGAAGAAAGTAGAAAAGAAGTGTCTCTCCATTTCTGTGTCCCTCTCTCTCTCTCTCCATTCTTTGTCTCCCATGCACTGTCACTCCATTATTTTTCTCCCTCCCTCCTCTCCTCATTTCTTTCTTCTCCTCCTCCCTCTCTCTCCCTCTCCATTTCTTTTTTCTCCCTCTCTCTCCCCATTTCCTTCTTCTTCTTCCTCTCTCTCTCCCTTTCTTTTTTCTCCCTCTCTCTCTCCCCATTTCCTTCTTCTTCCTCTCTCCATTTCTTTCTTCTTCTTCTCTCTATTTCCTTCTTCTCCCCCTCCTGATTTTTTTCTTCTCTCTCTCTCTGGCTTCTCCCTCTCTCTCCCCATTTCTTTCTTCTCCTCCCTCTACATCTTTCTTCTTCTTCTCCCTCTCTCCATTTCTTTCTTCTTCTCCCTCTCTCCATTTCCTTCTTCTCCTCCTCCCACTCTTTCTCCATTTCTTTCTTCTCCACCTCTCTCTTTTCTTTCTCCTCCTCCTCCCTGTCTCTTTCACCATTTCTTTCTTCTTCTCCCTCTCTCCCCATTTATTTCTTCTTCTTCTCCCTCTCTCTCCATTTCCTTCTTCTCCTCCTCCCACTCTTTCTCCATTTCTTTCTTCTCTACCTCTCTCTCTCTCTTTTTTCTTTCTCCTCCTCCCTGTCTCTCTCACCATTTCTTTCTTCTTCCTCTCCTCTCTTTTCCTTGTTCTACCTCTCTCTCTCTCGTTCTAGCTTTCTCCCCCCTTTCTCTCTCTCTCTCTCTCTCTCTCTCTCTCTCTCTCTCTCTCTCTCGTTGTTCCTCCCTCTCTCCCTTTCTCCCTTTCTCCCTCTTCCTCTGGACCTCTGTCTTCGCTTCAAAGCATTGCCAGGTGTGTCCTTTGAGATCTAATCATCTCTCTTTCTCTTTTATTCTGTCTCTCCATTTCCTCCAGTGCAGGGTGTGTGTCCCCTGCTGGAGCAGGTGCCACTCTTCACTCGCTCCGTCAGACAGGAAGAAAAGAGGGGGAAGAGAAGAGAGGAGAAACTAAAGAAGAAAAAAAAGTAACAATGAAGCAAATAGCGTCCCCAGGGCATGATCAGAGTGTCGCCATGGAGATCACAGAGAGGGGATCGATGGACACAAAACACACACACACGCATGCTGCTGAACACACGGCTGTCGTGTGACATCACACACTTTCTCTCATTTCTCTGCTTTAATTTGAGTGCACTTTATGTGGTGAGCTCCATCACTCCTGAGAACACAGAGGGGGTTTACGCCCCTCCGAATCCTCTTAGCATTGAGAGCGATGACGTGAGACTCACGTGCAGTTGCTCCAGAGTGTCCCCTCTTTGATTTGATGAGGAGGCAGCTCAGTACAGAGGGGTGTTGACAAACTTGTTAGAGAAGTTTAACAGGAAGTGTCCATCCTCTCACCTGCACAGCGCTCGGACGGAGTCATGGTCCAGGAACATATGATCCCTGCGGACTGAGGAGATATCGATCGGAAACGAACCGGCTGTGAGAGAGAGAGAGAGAGAGGGGGAAAAACAGCAAGACAGGGGAGAGGGGAGAGAAGACAGAAAAAGAAAGGGAGAAGAAAGTAAAGAGATTGCACACAGTGAACAAGAGAAAGGAATGAGAGACACATGAGAGATAATAAGAGAGAAGACAGATAGAGAACAAAGTGACACATAGAAAAGGAAAAGGGAGAGACAGAGAACAAGGGGAGACAATTGGGAGAATATTGGACACAGTAACAAAGAAAGGAGCGAGAGAGCAAGAGAAAGAGAGAGAGAGAGAGAGATAAATGTATAAATATTTCCAGTCATTAATCATTAAAATACAGTAATGAATAACTGTTCTTACAGAGTGAAGCTGGGAGAGCGACAGAGAAAAAAGAAATACACACCGTGTGACAGCTGTGTGGAAATACAATCTCACACACACACACACACCAGAGAGACAAGTGTGACGTCATCACATGGGGAACAAGTCGTGTGACACTTCCACTCTCAAAACGAAACAAATGAAAAAGACACTTGCCTTTGAAAGAGCAGATTAAGCACACACACAAACACACTCTCCTCATTAGCATAAACGGTGATTAGGCGCAGTCTCCCACTGGTTTACAGCAGCAGACAACAGGGACTTCATGTAAAATCATCAATCATCTCGGACAGAAAAAAAAAAAAAAAAAACACACAGCAGCAACACACAGCTATTTCAGACCCTTACATCACTGCACAGTGTGTGTGTGTGTGTGTGTGTGTGTGTGGAGGTCTGCTGTCTCTACACATTCCTGAGGTGTTTTATTTCCCGCTTTTGTTTCTACCTCCTTCCCTTCCAAGCACTCAGGTCCAACCACTGACCCCTTATGCTCAAAAAGGTCCAACTAATGAACCCCCCGAAAAATTAGCTCCTCCACCTCTTGCAGGCTCACAGCTTCAAAAGGGCCCTTAGGTCCAACAAACGGGCCATTGAAAACGAGACGTGAATACTGATAGATCACTGCAGGGTTTCAGTTCTCTGATCCAACTACCGAAGCCCAAAAGTAAGAGGCACCACCACTAAATCACCACTGCGTAGGTAACAGCTTTGTAGAGCCCTTAGGTCCAACTTATAGATGCCAAAAAAGAAGAGTCGTCTGTTCCTTAAAGTTGCGGACAGGACACATTTATTTAACTCTTAGGTCCAACAAAAGAACACCACTAAAGAGAGGTGACTACTCCTAATCACTGCTGTTTGAGTCAATAGATCCAACAACTGAACCCCATATTAAGAGACATCACCTCTAAAACATCAGTATGCTGTAGAGCTTCATAGAGCCCTTAGGTTCAACTTCTAAATCTCAGATTCACTGTAGATCAAGTCATTAGGTCCAACTACTGAACCACAAAGTATAATGCCCCTCGTTATACCTGTATGCACCTTCATAGAGACTTTAAGTCCATTTACGTAACCTCACAGTTGTAATAACACCTTCTAATTAACTATACACATCTCCATATAGACCTTAGGTCAACTGCTGAACCTCAAAATAAGAAGCACATACTTTTTGTACACCATAAATTATTATATGTATTAAATATGAACAAATTAACTTTCCTATGATTCAGTTGTTGTTTTTCTGCTGTTCAAGCTGCAAACACCACGCACACACACACAGACACTGATCTTGTTAGGAACAGGAAGTGGCCATCAAATGTGACCTGGTCAGAAGAGAACAAAAGCTATAAACAGAGAAATAACAGAGGTCCAACCCCCAAAAAGAGAGACAGACAGTTCCCACAGTTTCTGCAGTTTGTGCGAAATCAAAAACGACCTGAGCTTTGTAGATGTTCTGACCAAAATATTATGTCCATCACCGTATCTCTGACCCCGATGCTGACCCCCCAAAACAGGACGCTGTTTTACTGAGTGAGGTCTTAAAAAACTGGACCAAATAACAAACAAAATGTTCCAAACCAATGTTCTGGGTTGTTCACACTTTCTGGTCTTTAGAATGGACAAAGAAATGAGTTTACACACACACAAATACACATCATAAAGCACCCATTTTCCAACTCACTAGACAAAAGATACCATCATTCTCTGACCGAGAGAGAGAGAGAGAGCAACTGAAAAAAGAAAAAGAAAAACTGCGAGAGGGACAGAAAAGACAGAAAATGTAGAGAAAAAGACAAGAAAAAAGCAAAAAGAGAGAGAAATCATGAAAGAAAGAAAGAAAGAAAGAGAATGAGAAATAAAGATAGAAACAGAAAATGACTAAAAAATATTGAGAGAGGAGTAAAGAGGAGAGGGAAAGAGAGGGAAGGGGAGAGAGAGGTAAAGGTAAAGAGGTGAAGGGTGAGAGATGAAAGGAGGATTAAAGGGCAGATATGTGGGTAATTAGAGCAGGTGGTGGGTAATTAGTGAGTAATTCATTAAATGTATTGATTACCTTCATAGAGCTGAACATACTGAGGGAACCCCGCAGCTCTCAGCCAATCACATGCCTCCTTCGCCTCGAGCTCTGAAAACACATACAACCATATAAGCATACTGGAGAAATGGAAGCTGCACGGCTGAAGTGGCCACCAGGGGTGTATTTTCATTGTCTGTAGGTTGAAACCGTTTTAGAGAACACGTTACCATGGTATTTCAGGTGCTTGCCATGATGGTTGCTATGGTATTTCAAGTGGTTAGTAAACAGCTGACATCTGCCTCCTTCTACTGGTCATGACAAAATAAAAGACTTATGATTTTTTCCTGTCCGTCAGATTCTTTTCCTGTGGCAGTAGGCAGTTCTTGGCAAAAGCTTCCAGACACTCCCTAGAGA
Organism: Hoplias malabaricus; assembly: GCF_029633855.1. Taxonomy (NCBI): domain Eukaryota; kingdom Metazoa; phylum Chordata; class Actinopteri; order Characiformes; family Erythrinidae; genus Hoplias; species Hoplias malabaricus. Next base: position 39,545,981 of record NC_089801.1, on the reverse strand, counting down.
ATCTGACAATGGGACACTAGTAGTGTTGTTAAGTGGATGCAGGTGATTGCTAGGTTACACCAGGTGGTTGCTATGGTACATAATGTTGTTCCTATAATAGCTAAGGTGGTTGCTGTAGTGTTCCAGGTGTTTGCTTTGATATTACTGGTGGTTGCAATGGCAGTTGCTATGACATTTCAGCTGGTTGTCATGGTAGGTGCAGTGCTATTTTAGGTGGTTAGTAAAGTGTTGTTAAGTGGGTGCTACAGTAATGCTAAGGTGTTTTTTTATAGTATCACAGATGGTTCCAATAGTAGCTCAGGTGTTCCAGGTGGATGTTTGTGAAACAGATTACACTATGCCAAGTCATGAGGTAACCACAGTTGGTTTTAAGGGTGTAATCATTTGCTTATGTTCCACAGAGCGGGTCTCCCACACAGATAGGGTGTGCCCATATTAAACACAGGGTTAGCACAGAAATTCTGACAGATTCAGGCCACTAGGTGTCAGTGAAGTGGCTGATTCATAATATTGTCAGTCATAGTAAGGCAATACATTTGAAATATTAATATATATATGTACATTAAAACTACAGCTCAACCCAGATAACAACAATAATAAAATAATAAATAATAATAATAAAAAGGCCTATCCATATGATGGTCTCATGGCATGAATTCAGAGAGTCATTTTTAACACAGTGCAGGTCATTAGCATAAATTAGCATACAGAATCTTACAGCTAGCAGAAACTTGTTAAACCACTAACAAAGGAGCTGGGCGGAGGTTATTAACACTGTCAGAGAGATAGAAGAAAACAAATACAAAAATAATGGGAAATCAGCAGAGTGAATTTTTACACACACACAGAGATATGAATTCTGTCACAAAACATCAGCACTGACTGATCATCAATCACTGTCCTGATTCAGACACAAATATACAGCCATGTCTCTCTCTCTCACACACACACCCACACACACATTTTTCTCTTACACACATACACATTCACAAATATAGAAACACACCAATATACACACAAAATATTTATTCACACACACACACACACACACACACACACACACACACACACACACACACACACACACACACACACACACACAAAAACAGGCAAATAGTCATGCATAAATATAAACACAAACACACACTCCTCCAGCTGTGGTGTAAGTCAATGATCTAATCTGCTTCCTTCACATCCTTTTTACAAGGCTCCACCCCCTTTGCTGCATTCTGAAACTCCCAGTGGCATTGTGGGATCCCCCCCCCTCCCCCAACCACACACAGCACTGATTACATTTCACTGACTGGTAGGTGTGAGATGATCAGTTTATTGACTTCATATTGATAAAACTTGTGCTGTACCCATATAAGCGCAGTATCTACTCACCCACCTTTCTTAATGCAGAAATTGCATCTCTTCCTCAGTTGGGAGGACCTCTTTCATACATCACCTGTCTCTTTCTCTCATTAAATTCAATTTACGCAGACACACAGTTGTGTATCTAATGTTTTGCAGACATTTAACATTCCTCAATACATTGTGTCATGTTTGTCACAGAAAAACATCACAGAGGTCATCACCACGCACAGTGGACAGCATAGTGGCAACCCACAGGGGCTTAATGATCATGACCAGTGCAGCCTGCCCTCTGTTACAGTTTGTAAACCTAATTCTGTGAGTTTCCATCAACGTGGAACAGAAAAGTTTGTTCTCAGCTGGAACCAAACAACAGTAGATTCTTTAGCAGGAACCGTGACACCGTTATAGGAGAGTCGAGATAAAGAAGCTCCAGAAAGAGCTTAAAGCGGCAAATAAAGTGTTGTGGCGCAGTGGACCTGGGCAGAGTGTAGTAGAAATAAATAAAAGGAAATAAAACAGAAACATCTGTATGTGATTCTGTTGCTGAGTTTAGCGTCACTTGAGGAGAGTCGTCTATTTTTCTCCACTGTTCACTGTCTCCTCAGGACAACTCAGAACTCTGCATCATTTCCACATGCGTGTCATATCTCGCATTGATCTGACCATGACTCTATCCATTTATCTCTGGCTCTGTTCAGAGACAACGACGCTGGAACACCACCCCCAGCTAATGATGTATCCTTGGTTCCCATCAAAACGGCTGGAATCTTGAACACAAACAGATTTCATTTGGTGGAATAGTGCAGGAGGCGCCATGCTAACATTCTCTTAGCGTTGTTTATCTTCTATGGGATATGGGAACAGAAGCTCACCGCAGTGCCTGAGAGGTCCATGACCCAAACCCTAACTTCAGCCTGAAACAATTGGTAGTCTGACTTATCAGACCACGCCACAAACAACCAGTCTTCTAGGGTCCCGTTAGTGACCTTACAAGGCCAGTCACGCAAAAGGAAGAAGAGAGAGATGGACACCATCTTCACTGTCCGAATACATGTTTCTCTATATGAATTCTCTCTCTTCAGTGTGAGGAGTTGTCCACGTCCTTTCAGACCCACATCACAGAGCTGTTATTCCCTCAGGCTCCACACCCTGTCAGAACCACTGTGCCGAGCTGGTATTCCCAGGTAATCAGGCTACAGCCACTGTCAAGCGCAGGTGTTATATCGACCCCCCGGTAGAGCACTGAAATGTGTCTTTTGTTTTAGTTCAGACGTGGAATGTAAATATTCATTTTTTTTTTCATTCATTATCTGTAAGCGCTTATCCATTTCAGGGTCGCGGTGGGTCCAGAGCCTACCTGGAATCATTGGGCGCAAGGCAGGAATACACCCTGGAGGGGGCGCCAGTCCTTCACAGGGCAACACAGACACACACACATTCACTCACACACTCACACCTACGGACAATTTTGAGTCGCCAATCCACCTACCAACGTGTGTTTTTGGACTGTGGGAGGAAACCGGAGCACCCGGAGAAGACCCACGCGGATACGGGGAGAACACACCAACTCCTCACAGACAGTCACCCGGAGTGGGAATCGAACCCACAACCCACAACATCCAGGTCCCTAGAGATGTGTGACTGCTACACTACCTGCTGCGCCACCGTGCCGCCCCAATGTAAATATGAGACCCACTATTTTTACGGACGCTAATTTTCACATTATTTATCTTCCTAATGCACTATTCGCTTTGCAAAATGTTCTCAGATAATCAGACATACGTGCCCATCCCTGTAGAACCTTCCAAACCCTACACTCTCAAAAAAAAAGTTCCATAAAATGTCCTTACTAAATGAAAGCGATCCATTTACACCCAACTGTAATACAGAACCATGTATGTTCAAACGGATCTTTAGATTGATGGAGTGCCTGTACTTCCTAAATACGGTTAAAATCCATAAAGTGTTCTGTTATTTAACAATTAGTGCTACTACCAAAAGCTATTATCAAAATGGTGCTACATACAGAACTATACACAATCTCCATCACTCAACCACTTCACTGTGCATCTGGTTCCATACAGAACACAAGGTTCTGAATAAAAAAGCTGAATAAAAAAGCTAAAAAAGCTAAAAAAACTTCCGCATTTGCTTCAGAACCAACTGTTTTACGGTTCTTTAAAGAAACATACAATAGGTTATGGTTCATAAAGAAACAACCATTTATCCAGGTAATGACCTCATAATGGTTCTTTGTGGTGCTTTAAATATAGATACATTTGAAAAGGCTCTTCACAGAAACACAAAAAGTTCTGGGTCACAGAGGAAATGATCCAAGCATTCCAAATGTTTCACGAGATCTGCTCTCTACAGAACCTCAGCTTTGAATAAGAACCTTAAGGATAGTATGGGTTTATGTAGGGATCACAGACAGAACAGGAGAGTTTATCCCAGGAAAGACCCCTCAAACTTTCAAATGGTTCTTCAAGAGTTTGTGATTTTATGAAGAATTCAATAAGGGACATTTTTAAAAAAGTTATTTAAGGGGCTCTGAATCATGGAGAAGAACCAGTCAAAAATTTAGTAATGGTTCTAGGTAAAAGGTAAAAGATCCCTGGAAGAACTTTTTAGCATTCAGAAAGTTCTTTACCAAAGGTTCGGAACCTGTGTCTTTAGAAGCATATTTTAAAAAGTTCTCAGAAGAAAGCTACACAAGAGGTTCTAGATCTCAGAGGGGAACCCCTTAATCAAGGGAAGAACTTGCTCTAGACATGGCTCTATATAAAATACCCAGGAAGATCTTTGAAAACACTCACCGTAGCCATGATGTCGCCATGGTGAAGTCTTGCGATTACTGTGGCGTCGGCGTGGTACCGAGGTGTCACGACAACCACGGCATCGCCGTGGAGATGAGCTCTCCATCTCAACACCCGTCCAACATCTCACACGGTTAGAGCTTCACCACAAGCTCCAAAATGCACTACAACTCCAACAGAACTTTCCCTGAACCGGCCTGGCTTCATCAGGGGACCACTGGCTAGGTTCAGAGCAAAGCCCACCAGGTCCAGAAAGTTCTGGAGGTCAAGAAAGTCCAGGAGCTCCAGCAACGGCAGGGCGGAAAGTCTCTGTGTTCTTGCTAATAGCTGGGTGTGGGAGCAGAAGCAGCCTCATCCTGAAGGAACAAGGGGGGCAAATCTCACCCTTCCTGCCCCCCCCCCCCACACCCCCCACCCACCCCTTTCGGCCTCTCGGAGAAAATGACCCACTTCACACTGACCCCTCCCCCAGGAAACAGATATTACTGTGGTCACCACAACGAAAGAGAGAGAGAGACACACACACAGAGACAGAGAGTGAGAGTTCAGAAAAAGAGAGGGTGAGCTGAGAAAAAGATCAAGTTAAGAAAGAGAGGGCAAGGGAAAGAAAAATAAAGAGCGACAGTTCAGTGGGAAAGAAAGCTGAGATACAATGAGAGACAGGGTAAGATTATTAGAGACTTCTCATTTATGATTTTAATAGAGAGCTGAGAAACACAGTTGAGAGACAGAGATCTAATAGAATGAGAAAAAGATAGAGAGAGAATGCATATCTCTTGAATGTCTCGCTCTCTCGCTCTACGCTCTCTCTGACATTTTGGATCTATAATACATTTCTAACTGAGATGTAGAAACAACTCATCTGAAACGCACACACGTTTTAGCATGTGATGAGTTCCTAGGAAGGGCAGGGTCAGTGTTATCAAAGATCTTGAGAAACTGAGAAGAAGACCTTTTTGAAAAGCAGACAAACTTCTTCCAATGAATAAATGGTATCTGCTCAACAGCACCCCCTGCAGGGATCGTCCACATCTGATAAGATGCCAGAGGAGATAGACCTAACCACAACCTAGGGCTGCAAAATTCCAGGAATTTTCAGAAGTTGGGAAATTACCATGGGCATTAACAGGCAATTATGAGGATTAATGGGAATAAAATGTGAATATTTGAATCTAATGGTGAGAAACTTACATGTAGTTGGTAAAAAAAAATATACAGGCGTAATCATGGCTAAAATAATTAGATATGGCACCAAACTGTTGAAACCAAAACAGGCACATTACACACTAAAGGGCTATTGAGACCACACACCCTTCACTGTTCATTCCTCCATCACATGTACAGCATATGTCCAGATGATTTCTAGAAACATGACAGTGACCACTACTGAAAGCACACATTTGGACCAAAAGACTACCTAAAGTCAGGTACATTCTGACGAGGTTCATATTTTTATTGATAGTAATAGCATTCAAACAATTAAGCAACTATTAAATCAATCTCAGTTGTTTGCTATGTGTATCAGACAAGCTTAATGAGCAATTTCATTTAAAAGACTAGACTACCAAGGCTAGCAGGTTAGCAAAAGGATAGCTTAGAGTAGCTACCTACATTTTTTGCCTCAACAGGTTTCTGTAACCAAGAATTAATTCTTATTATGTATTTAACATTTTGAAGACCATTAGCTTTAGTGTTTTAAAATTTTTGTCATTTTATTCAACAGAAGAATGCCACATGCATCAACTATGACATCACATATGTCATATTATTTGTATTGTAATGCCTTAATGTCTGCTGTTTACAACAAAAAAAAAGGTACATTGATGAAAGTGTATGATATAGTTCCTTTGAATTATCCCATATTTCCTATCAATTCCAATAAATTCCCCAAATTTCCATGGAAAGTTTACATTTTGGAATATTTTTCCAGTAATTTACTGAAAATGTATCAGAAATTTTCCAAACCTATCACAACCTGAGCGCGCACAGATTTCCTGACCATCTCTGGTGAATTTCTCTGATTAAACTCCCTTGTTCGGTGCAAGTGCACATTAATGTGTGGATCTGGAACTCCCCAACCCATACACTGTTAAAAAAAAGACCTCTAGTCAGTATTATGTGTGCTGCCCAAAAAACATGGGATAAAATGAGCAGTTCTGATTCTGATCCACTTATAACGTCAAGTTCGTATACATAAGAATTGCTATGCCCCCGTCTCCGAGTCTGTCCAATCACAGCTCTGGACTCACATTTATGTGAGAGCACCAAGACAAAGTTAAACGCAGCAAAACAGACACAACGAGTTCGAAGGAACTGAGAAAACGAGACCGGAGAACAAACGGAACCAAGGAAAAATGGCTTCTGCTCCTCACTGCTGGGGGGGTGGTCACTGCTGTGGGGCTTGTGTGGTTTTGACCAAAGAGAACAGAACAGATTTGTGTTCCACTGTGAAGAAGAGGGGAATATGGCTCCTGTAAAGTTATTTATTTATTTTTCATCACTTCATTTCTCTCTTAAAGAGCACCATGGCCAAGGTTCATCTGGGTTTGTAAGAGCTCTAGATGACCCCACACATAACCCCACTGTCACAGTCCGACAAGGGGGGGTTACACATTGACCTGTCCAAAGACATCAGCCTCAAAACAAACACAATAAACAAATGGCAGGGGGTGGGGGGTGGGGGCAGAAGGAAAGATGTATATAAGAAACAGCAAGGTAACAGTTAGAGAAAGACAGCAAGGGAGAGGGAGAACAGACAGAGATAATGAAAAAGAAGAGAGTATTAGTAAGAAAGAGAAAGAGAGAGAGAGAGAGAGAGAGAGAGAGAGAGAACAGAGAGATGTGGTATTTCCTGTTTCTGCTGCTTTTTCTGATTCTGATTGGATCAAGGTTTGGACTATGTTTAGTCACTTCCTGTTTCCCAAGCAGTGTGGGGAATTGTGGGAAGGAAAGGAGGGGAGCGGACAAGTGGGACACAGCAGGAAACGACAGATCAGACAAACGAGTGCAGGGGCAGGCCCTCTCAACGCATCACTTCCTGCCGATCAGTAACTGCGATCAGCTATCTACACCTCTCTCTCCTCTTCACTACAGTGTACTCTGCTGGGAGGGCTTTACACTTAATATGAGAACATAGCTGTAAGGATCTGATGGTGTTCAGCCTCATAATCATCAGTATTGGTGATTAGTTCTGGATCATACACACCACTCCAACTCATCCCAGAAAAACATCATCACCCCAGAGAACACCGTTCCAAATGTTCCACACACCAGAAGGAACTCTCACTCCAGAAAACACAGAAGGATGTCTATAAACTTTTGAGAAGAGTGCATATAAATCATCTGTGTAAGTGTAGCCTTTCCGGACGGAGCCCTAAATACAGAGTCAGAGTTACAACAACAGCTGTCATACACACACACACAGACACACACACACAGCTGTTTCTGAAACAGAGCCTGTGACTGTGTTGCATTTTAGCATCAACTAACAAGTTCAAACAGGTTCACATGAAAGAACACGCACACACAAACGCGTGCGCTTCAGCTCATCTAATCTGGTGCGAGTGCGGGAGGTCATGGGTTACAAAGTTGTGGTGCTCTTAAAATTCCTGATCTTTATACAGAGAAACTTCCCAGAGTTCCACCTTAACTTAGTCTCTCATTCTAACTTCCCAGTCCACCTTAAAATGGCACATGTCCTGATTGCTTTACGGGTGCACTTAGTCATTTTCTCACTGAATATTCTTCATGTTCTGAAACAGCAGCTATTCTGACCCCTACTGGCCAGGAGGTGTCAGTGATCCACTATGAAACCTGTTTTAAACACTGAAGCCCTCTGTTGGTGGACCCACTCTGTGGAGTGTAAACTGATTCATTAAGGGTCGACAGATTGATTAAACTTGACTCTCCATCTACAGAGTGGCACAGTTACTAATTATATTACAGTTAATATTTTATATTTAGTATTAAAAAATGATTTAATCCAATAGTTATTAACAGTTTATCTACTGCCAAAATGATACAATATTAACACACAACCAATCACAAGGGGGACACCAAAGGAACCATTTGGCCACACCCCAACAACCGCCTTGAACTCCTTAGCAACCACCTGAAATACAGCAGCAACAATGTGAAATTTAAGCTGGAACAGCAGTGCGAGAACACAACTGTTGCTCTGTTGAAGGCAGTGCAGCGGCTGCCGAATGTAACATCTGCAGGATTTAATGTGGAATGGATGCAGGATTATGCAGAGTGTCCAGCGTCAGGAAGTCTCCTCTGTAACTGAAGCAGAAATTATTTAAATGTGTTTTTAACACATCAACCCCACAGCATCGTACAGTCACTAACAGAGCTCTGGACAGTATTCGGACTTGTTCCAAAACTGACAGAGGCCCGGCAGAAGGTCTGGCCCCTCACAAACTCATTACGCTGATCTGAGCCCGCTCTGCAGGGACAAATTCCCACTGACACATCCTCAAACAGAACCAGACATGAGCGAGACAAACAAGAAGCAAACTGTCATCACTGGACCTCTGTAGAACAGCTCATTAACATGCAGATATTATGCTAATTGAGGGACAACTTCTATCTTCGCTGTCTGACTCAGAATAGAAGCCTCAGTCAGACGTGATTATTATTATTAAGAATATTTGTAATAAAGTCTGAGGGCCAGATGATGAAGCTAGAAATACACACACAGACATATGCAGACACGCACACACAGTGAACGAGGTACTTCTTTATGAGAAAAGAGAAAGTGGTCATTAACAACAAATTGTCATTTGCAAACCAAAGGTGAAACGTGTCTAAAGCTCCAAAACACAGTAAAACTACAAATATGACAGGAAATGATTATGATACATTTCATATGATACTCATTCATTCATTCATTCATTCATTCATCTGTAAGCGTTTATCCAGTTCATGGTTGTGGTGGGTCCAGAGCCTACCTGGAATCATTGGGCGCAAGGCGGGAACACACCCTGGAGGGGGCACCAGTCCTTCACAGGGCAACACAGACACACACACACACACACACACATTCACTCACACCTACGGACAATTTTCAGTCGCCAATCCACCTACCAACGTGTGTTTTTGGACTGTGGAAGGAAACCGGAGCACCCGGAGGAAACCCACACGGACACGGGGAGAACAAACCACACTCCTCACAGACCCACAACCTCCAGGCCCCTGGAGCTCCACGCCCTCTCATATGATACTCACTTTTTTTCTCTCTCTCTCTCATCTGTAGCATGTGGATGCATTAGGACAGTGGTGAGACTCAGAATGTTGAAAAGCATGAAATGAGATGAGGATGTTGCTCTATTCCTGTTCTATAGGTGGGGAAACACTGACCTATTTTTGCCATTACAGTTACATTACTTAAGGTGGAACTGACTCTAAATTCAGGAAAGCGCTAACTGTATGAAAGTGAACACTATGTGTAAGTGCTACAAAGCTAAACAGCTCAAGTTTCTGTGGTAATTCCAACAGTGAATAAAAACTTACTGAGAAATGAAACGTCAGCCACCAACCATACAGTTGCTTCTTACTCAAATAAACTGTTACACACACAAACCAGAGGGGGGGACCTGGACCTGGACCTGTAACTGACAAACAATTAAGAGCTGTTTAATTTTGAACAAAGTGTGGGACTTTTAGAGCCAATCAGATCGCTGATTATGAAAAAGCAGTAAAGTCAACTGCAACAACAAGACAAGTCATTACGGACAATACTTAAATGTGCATTTTTTCGTTTTCAAAATCATTGTTTTATTTGGAATTTTTACTTGAAATGACAAAATAAAATTTTATTTAGAGTATTTGTTATAGTGCTGGGCGATATATGTGCAAACCAATATCACAATTAATTTTTCCTTTTTCCACAATTGTAATTAATGAACGATTGTTTTGTTTTTGTATTTTTGACCCTCATAGTTCAGTGACAAAGCTTGGACTGTACATATGTTCCAGTATTGAAAATGGGATATTTTTTCTAATGTTGCTGGGAGCTTCTTCCTCTCTTGTTTTTTGAGCACTGTTTACCGTATTTTCCGCACTATAAGGCGCACCGGATTATAAGGCGCACCTTCATTGAATGACCTATTTTAAAACTTTGTCCATATATAAGGCGCACTGGATTATAAGGCGCATACAATAGACGCTACAGTAGAGGCTGGGGGTTACGTTATACATCAATTAGATGGAGCTGCGCTAAAGGGAATGTCAACAAAACAGTCAGATAGGTCAGTTCAACTTTATTAATAGATTACAACCCAGCGTAGTTTAAGGTAAAACATGTAGTGCAATGTTAATATACCCCACATATAATTGGGGGGGGGGGGACGGACTTTTCCTCGATTCAATAATAATAATAATCACAATATAGTAACACTCGAAATAGTGCAAAGTGATAACAATATATCAATAACTCAACGTTGCTCAAACGTTAAAATCACACAACACACAAAATAAACACGTAAAGCTCACTTTACTAAGTTATTCCTCATCCACGAATCCCGTTCGTTAGTGATTCGTTAATGTTAAATTCTCTTGCTGCTGCTCTATTCCCGTGTGCTTCTGCGTGACTTATCGCCTTGAGTTTAAACTCTGCGTCATATGCGTGTCTCTTAATAGGAGCCATTTTGGGCTTTACATAAAAAACAAATGGAAATGAAATATATATACCGGTATATATCCAGCATATTCCGCGCGCGGAAGAAAATGAAGTAGGCAGCTGCTTACCGTAGTTGCGAGACCTGTTGTGGCTCAATATTGTTCCATATATAAGGCGCACCGGATTATAAGGCGCACTGTCGGCTTTTGAGATAATTTGAGTTTTTTAGGTGCGCCTTATAGTGCGGAAAATACGGTATATTTGGAGTGTGATTGTGCATTGGTTGCTGAAACAGTTTTTTTTCCAGCATTTACATTTGGCTTTTTGTTCAGTGTCATATTAAACACAGCACACCCAAACCACAGCATGGTAGCATGGTTTTAAAAAGGGACAGTACATGAACACACAGTGGGAACATAACAGGATAATAATAATAATAATAATAATATGTTAAAAACAATTGATATAGACAAGATTATGTTGATCAGATTTTCTAAATGTTAATTTCTCTAACTGGTCCTTAATTAATTTTAATTAATTACCCCTGGTGTAGTCTTATTTTCTTAATTTTCAAACATTTCTGTTCCTCCAGCACGTGTTACTGAAATTTGCTCTCTCAGAAACTGTTTTTTTATCAACTCGTGTGTCAGTTTGCGCTGTTGGGCTGTGCTGAGCTGAACCGCCCAGCACCAAAAATGTGGATATGGGTCATTCCTACTACAGATATAGCATCATGATATGATATTTCTGCCATAACACCCACTACTAAGTGGGACACATAACAGAGACATCCTACAAGACCCCAACCCCCCTAAACACTGCCCCCTTCAGGCAAACCGCACTAAAAATGTCCATCCATTCAGCTTTCACAGACCAATTTTGAGAGTTCTATACCCTTCTTCACCTTGCTAGCACTGAGAATGGTGACCTTAGGCTCATGCCCAGCTGCTCCAGAGCATCACATTTCATTTCATGTCCTGAAAGCAGCTGATGTTCCTTGTGATGAGGAAGCAAGTAAATGACTTTTGGGGGGAAATCTGCAGGATACGGGTTCTTTAATAAATGTGTAAATGTGTAGGTCTCTTTTCTGGGGAGTGTGATGTCTCTGATGTGGTGAAAAGAAAGAGTGTGTATGTGTGTCCTGACCTTTACTGTGTGTGTGTGTGTGTGTGTGTGTGTGTGTGTGTGTGGAACCCACTGCTGGAGCCGGACACTGGAACCTGGTGGAAAATGTGACGCTCCTGAATTATTCATGGCTCCGAGTGGAGAACGACCTCCTTCTGTTGTGTATTTCATATTTACGCCACTCAAAGTCAGCGCCACTTCTACAGCTGAGGCCTTGTACAAAAGAATGGCTGTGCCTCCCCAAATCCCATCATCCCTTTTCCAGCTGTTTATTTTCTGACTGCAAGTAAGTACATATCTATCTCTGTATATGTATATTTACATCTATATAGTTGACACAGTTTGTTTAGTTTTATATATATAAATTTAAGTTTCCGTCTCCGCCTTTAAGGCAGCAGTCAATCAGGAAATCCACCATAGAGAAGGAACCAATAGGAGAAGAATCCAATTTGTTGTCACTGAACTAAATAGTTATGATCCACAGAGTGGGCCCACCACCAGGGGTCAGCCATGTTTAAAACAGGTTTTAGTACAGAACCACTGCTGCATCCCTGCCAGAAATGGTCAGTATATTGACCACATAACTGTAAGAAGAGTCAGAGGAGGTATATCCCAATTCAAGGATGTGGCCTACAAAGATCTATCTTGTTGAGTGTCCTTCGAAGGCCAAACTGAAAGGGGACAGTCTACTCGATGGTGGATTTCCTGATTTACTGTTGCCTTAAAGGCGGAGCCAGAAACATTAATGTTATTATTTTTATTATAAGTCCATTCAGAACCTAGTTTTAATTCACAATACATGTTTTTATTATTATTTTTTTTTTTTAGAACTAATTAAATCATAACTTGAAACAGACACAGCCCATTTGATTGAAAGCTCTCTCACATGTTTAGTGTTATGACACATTCTTGGCTTTATATTGTTGTTTTTTTTTTATATAGTAATAATAATTAATAAGCACTTTCATTTAATTAAAAAATATATTACAGTGGGTTTTGTAGTAGAATTATTACAAACATTCTGCCCCTTCCTGTCTGTCGCACTTCTCTTTTCTCCAACGTGCTCTCGAATGAAACGTGCTAAGACAATGAAAAAGGCTACATTACAAACAATGTCTTCTGAGGTGAACAGAGATCAAAGGCACTCTCCAATAAGCAATATTTTACAGAAATAAATACTGTGGGTTCTGATTCAGTTTTAGTCACTGTGTATTTACCTCCGACCAGTATCATTTAACACCACGGGAGATAAACGAAGGATAAAAGGGTTCATTCATAGATAAACATTACATTTCCCCGCAGTTTAATAAACTGCTCCTTGCTCAAAAAAGAAAGCATTTGAGCAGGTTTTCTTTTGTATTATTGATTATTTGATGTTGAGTAAAGTTTGTTTAAATCCCTCTTCATCAAAATCACAGGAGCATACAATGAACCATGGGATATCTCGACTGGTTAAATATAGTCCTGTTGCATCCTCGGGAAAAGAAGGGCGCATTTGTCGGCCGCATACAGAAGAGCCTTCGACATGGGACGGCCTAGACACGCCTTCAAAGCAATTTGAGCCTGTGCCTTTTAATCGAGATAGGACAATCATAATAAAAACAGATGTTAATGTGGAACTCCAGGAACTTTTTAAATAAACTTTAGGAATTTCACATGCACAAAATCTACATAACTTCAACAATTCAGTCAAAAATGCTAATGTTGCTAAATGCTGGATGTAAATAGATACTGATTAGCATCAGGGAAACTGGATTGAGCTCATGAATTGAGCACATATAACGTTAATAATAATAATCAGCAATAATAAAATAATATAATTGAAAATAATAATAATGGTAGTTGTTAATTTTCATTTTTGTTGTTAATTTTATTGGGAAGCACCATGAGCTGCACTTTCATGTATGATGTGCTATAAAAAACTTTCACAGGTTATTTCTATTATTTATAAAACACTCTAAAATCAAAGGTTTTATTCAATATTTATCAAATTAAGAATGAAAACACACTGGATTAATAAAACTCTTTAAATGATCTCTATAAACCCAACAGAAGTCTGTCCAATCAAACACCCCAGCCTCAGACAGTAAGAATAGCGACAGCACTGTCCTGAACTTTCCCTAAGTCCCAGAGGACCTCTGCCTCTGAAGAAAAGGCCAGTGAATTGCTGCGTAAATAACCAGGGTCTCTGTCTGGCACAACACACGTTATTACAGCAACATCTAATAAACGCACACAAAAGCTCAGATATATCAGAAACATTGTTCACTCACGGAGACAACAGAGACCTCAGCACTGTTCTATAACGGTGAGGACGCCCCATGGGACCCCCAGAGAGAAGACATGATTTTAGTGACGGATTATTATCAGTGATGCATTGACACCAACGTGGTGGTGCTGTTTTGTTGTGTGTTGTGCTGGTATGAATGGAACAGATACAGCAGTGCTGCTGGAGTTTTTAAACCCCTCACTGTCACTGCTGGACTGATAATAGGCCACCAAACAGCGTCCTGTGGGCAGCGTCCCATATCATCTGATAAAGGACTAAAGAACAACCAACACAAACTGTGCAGATGAGCTACTGTTTCTGAATTTACATCTACACTGGGGACCAAGGTAGTGTCTAACAGAGTGGACAGTGAGTGGTTTAAAAGCTCCAGCAGCACTGCTGTGTCTGATCCACTCATACCAGCACAACAATCACGTCTGTGTCACTGTAGCACTGAGAATGAGTCACCACCCAAATCATACCTGCTCTGTGGGGGTCCTGATCACTGAAGAACAGGGGGAAAGAGGGATAAAGTATGCAAAACAACAGAGCACCCAACCCCCAAAACTCGTGCAGAAAGGGTTAAAAAAAGTGTGTGTGTAAGTAAGTAAGTAAGTGTAAATATGAGAAGCACTGACCCTCTGTGTGTGTCCGAGTGTGTTTTCTCCTCAGCGCCGTTAGAGCTCTGTACGCCACACTCTTCTTTTCTCTCTCACTCCTTCGCTCTCTCTTATCTTGATTACTCGCTTTCTCCATTCTCTCTGAATGAACTCTAATGCTTCTTTTCTTTCCTCCTCTCCCTCTCTGTTCCTCCACGGTCTGCACTCCTTTTTCATCCCCCTGTCTCTCTCTCGCTTTAATTTATCCGCAGCTTTTTTTCTCCTTCGTTTTTTCTCCCATTTTAAACTCCTCTAACTTTCACTCCTCCCGGGACACGCTGCTCTCCACGCACTGCATCATGGGAAGTGTAGTTTTCTTCGGATTTGTAGGCGAACAGTTGGAGACATTTAACTGCGTTCATCTTTAATTTTTGCTTTTGGGATTATTTTACTTTTATGTCATTAGTTTTGTTTGTGCATCTGAGTTTTTGTTTATATTTTGATGATTTGCTAAAAGAATAGATGATGGAAAAAGGAGAATAGGCAAAAAAGAAAAATAAATAAATAAATAAATAAATAAATAAAACTTAAAATATAAAACCAAACCTAAAAGAAAAGAAATTTTTTTTGACCAAACTCTCTCTCTCTCTCTCTCTCTCTCTCTCTCTCTCTCCCTCTCTCTCTCCGGGTAAACACGCCCCTCTCAGGCCAAACCGTGTAATTACACACAGATATAAATAAAACACGTTATTAAAAATAGCCCTGATCTTAATGTCACTGTCATGTGACCTCATACAAATATGTTCACCAACACACCCACCCACACACACACACACACACAAAGAACGTTATTTTGACTGGGGCAGGAGTGGGCTGAAGCATAAGGACTTTTATTAAATCATTAATAATATCTGCTGTGTATATTATGAGTATGTGTTTGTGTGGGTGTGTGTGTGGGTGTGTCTGTGTGATAGATGTTGTTTACCTGGTCGTCCGGACCTGCAGGTCACGGTCAGCGTCTGAGGAGGAAATGACATCATCACATTATTAACATTCAAAAGGAGATGTGGAGAGAAAAAGATACTGACAATGGCAAAAGAGAGAGAGAGAGAGAGAGAGAGAGAGAGAGCAAGGCAGAGAGAGGAAGAACAAAAGTGGGGAGAAGTGACAGATAGAGTGAGAGGGAGGAAAAAGAATGAGAGAGAGAGACTGAGAGATAAAAAGAGAGACAGAGAGTGAGAGATAGACAGCTAAGATAGTGATACTATCAAACCATTTCGCATCCTGAGTCAAGAAGCAGCCAGGCTTTCATATATCACACACCTAAGCAACCAATCTCATCGACATGGGGTGGGGCTTTGCAGCTACAGACAAGTGTCAGAAGGTTGAGCGGTGATAGAGGTGCAGACTATTTGCCTATTCATGAGGTTAGAGTCAAAGTGCCACATGAATGAAGGTGTAGAGTTAGAGCTGAGGATGTGGAGGAGTGTCTCGGGGGACATCTGTAACAAAGCACTGCCCACATGGCAGTGATGGATGTCCTGCACAAGCAGGTCCATGCAGGTGATCAACAGCATCACTTCCTTTTGAAAAAGGCTATGTCAGATTAAAATCTGCAATTACCAACATCTTTCTCTGATCTGCACTCTAGTGGAAGCCTCCAGATACATGCATAGCACATAGAAAAGCATGTTAACAGTTACATTCACAACGCTGAGAGTTGTTATATCTCTACCCTAAAGGCCAATTTCTGCTTCTGTGTCGAACCTACACCGTAGCCAACGTGTAGGTCCTACAAGAATGTAAATCTTATATTCTTAAATATAAAGGTGCTACAGAAGGCTCTGTGAGCGAAGCCGTAGAAGAACCACTTTTGATTTCATTAAGAACCATTTTCGCTAATATCCTAAGATCTTTCTTAATCAAACATGTTTCTTTATGGAACCAAAAGTGGTTCTTCTATGGCATCATTCAAAGAATCCTTAGAAAAAGACCACAACAGTTATTGGTTCACAGTCGGATAAACATGGATCACATTGAGGAGAAATTAACAGGGGAAATCCAGAAATAAGAACTCCTCTTCTCTACATGAAAGAGGCGCAGATGTTGCTGGCACCAGACCTAGGGAATATCTGGGCCAACAGCGAGCGATACACAGGCCAGGCAGCACTGTGGACCACTCCAGCAGATCCACCTTGATGCGATACTGCCACCCTCTGGGGGAACATTACTGAAAACTGTTAGCAAAACTGTAGAAGTAATTCTGAAAATAAAATGACTTCTAATGTTGAAACACACAAGTAGAAACTTTATTTCACCTTCTGTTGTTAGTTCAGAGTCTAAAATACAGCATTTCATATAAATAAATAATAGGAAATAAAACAGGAACATGCTCTGTTTGTGTGTGTTTCTGGGGCTGGGTTTGGCTCTGCTTTAGTTAAGTTACTCTGCTGTCCAAAAGCTCAGCAGGACAGCTCAGATCTCTGCAACATTTACACATGTATTATGTCTCACAGAGAGAGGACTGCTGAATTTGTCTTATTTCACGTGAATGTGTGTCTTTGCCTGAAATATTGTAAAGGGAAGTGGTAGGGAGACATTTTGTGACGTTGGTGTATTTATAAATCTCCATATAGCTGCGCACAGCCACCATAAACTTCACATGCTTTAAACTGTTACACTGAATAAATAAATATTTGTCATTTAAAATCAACAAAATGTTCTTGGATGTCTTTGTTTTTTGGTGGTAAATCATCTAGCATTTATTTTTAAATAAAATGAACAACAACAAAAAAAAAACACTGATGTCTGTGTTATATATTATGAACAAAACTTTGTGCTCCTTTTTTCATTTCTGCATTCATTAGTCCTGCAGTCCATATTTTCTGTACAACACAATTACATAATAAAAACCCTATGTAAACAAAGACATTGAAATGAAGCACTAAAACTTCTCCAGACCTTCCAATGCCAAGGGCGTTCCTGTTTTTGAAATGCCAGAATTTGTGACAATGGCTATAAGGCTAAAAGGGGTCCAGCAAAACTAGGCTTGTTTTATTTTGGCGGGTGTCTGTTTTTAGTCTTTTAAATAAAATAGCTTTAAGATAAGGCAGTTTCCAATTTTTATTTGTGAATTAAGGCAATTTCTTGAACCTCTAGACAGTCTGCAGCTAATTCAACTTTAGCAAAATGGGCAGCACAGTGGCACAGCAGGTAGTGTCGAAGTCATACAGCTCCAGGGACCTGGAGGTTGTGGGTTCAAGGCCCACTCCATGTGACTGTCTGTGAGGAGTTTGGCGTGTTCTCCCAGTGTCTGTGAGGGTTTACTCCCATGATCTAAAAACACACATTGGTAGGTGGATTGGTGACTCAAAAGTGTCTGTGAATGTGTGAGCATGTGTCGCCCTGGAGAAGGACTGGCGCCCCCTCCCTGGTGTATTCCTGCCTTGTGCCCAGTGATTCGGGGTAGGCTCCAGCCCCACTGTGACCCTGAATTGGATAAGTTCATTCAGACAATGAATGAACTTTAGCCAAAAACACAGACGCCTCCAATAATAATAAAACAAATTCACTACAAGGAGCAGGAACACATGGGAGAAACGTGCTGGATTTGTGTTGGTTTCTTTCTTGGCGCCACATGTAAACTATACTCTTTTCCAAATAACACCCTCCTTCATACATAGTGCACTTCACAGATTACAAACTAAACCACTACACTGTGCACTACATAGTGTAGATATCTGGGAGATATTTGAGCTCCAGCCCGAATGTTTTGGTGGTGCATTACAGAATGATGCAGACACCAACTCACAAGTATAAACAATAGATGCACTCATGCAGGCGCACTCTGTTTTGAGTCAAAACTGGGGCGTAAATCATCCATTACCCTCCCAGGTGGGGGTGGGCCCTCAGGGTCTCCGTGGAGTAAGCCCTTGGTTTTCCAAATAATACAGAAAATCCAGGAGATATGAATCTGTGTCTGATGACGAATTGTAAGTCACTTGGGCTGTGGTTTTCTCAGGGGAGGAGGGAGAGACCCCACCCTACCTCCACAGATTATCCTAATGAGAATAATTTCCCAGAACATCCCTGGAAACACTATCATGTAAGGATTAAAGTATTTTAAAGTATTTAATATGTTTTTGGGGTGAAATTAATGACTGGAGTGGGGGGGCCACTATATGTCCTTCTTTGCACTCTTCACCTTCATCATTCAGCAAACCCTTTAAAACTTTCCTAAAGTCTCCAGTATGTCTCTCCTTCATGCTCCTGAATGCTCTCTTTATGGACTTTGTGACATCACAGATTTTCCGGAGGTTCCGATTGGCCGAGACACAGGAAATTCTGTCCAGAGGTACAATTTAAAAAAAGCAGGAGGTTGCCGTGGAAACATAGTTTTGGCCCGAGCCAGATGACATTCAGACCATTCCTACACACACTGCATTCCACACACACACACACACACACTCACACACACAGAGGCTCTCAGATTCAAATTTTCCCCACAACCATTTTCCCACACTGTGCATTACTTATCTCTCTCACTCTCTCTCTCCCACACACACACACACACAGAGAAGAGCTCTTCCTGTCTGCTTTCTCCCATGTTCTTTTATCTCCCTCGCTGTCACTGTATTTTTCTCCATCTTTTTTCCATCTCTCTCTCACACACACGCACAAATATGAAAGTGAAAAACACTTTAGAAACACCTTTCTCTTTCTCTTTCTCAAACTGTCACGTCCATCTCCTCTCTCTCTCTCTCTCTCTCTCTCTCTCTCTCTCTCCTGAATGTCAGTAGTGCTCGTTTACCTTGGTTCTTCTGAAGAATCCACTCAGACAGCTGAAGAGTCCCATCTCTGAGGGAACCCCGTTCCAGGGTTCAGAAGGTCATGCCATTAAAATGTGAGAGAGAGTGTATTTGAGTGTGTGTGTGTTCAGTGCTGTGTAAAAACTGAAGTTTGTGTTTGAATGTTACGCTCCTCTGGAAAACTGAGGCGGAGCTAAATGACCGGGCCTTAGTCCAGCTCTCTTCACACACACACACACACACTCTCTCTCTCTCTCTCTCTCTCCCTCCCTCTCTCACAATAACGACTGCATTCTTACTCTCCCTTTCTTGTCTTTATATCTCTCTCTTTCACACAGTTCAGTGCAGGACAGCTTGTATGATGCTGTCATCACAATACTCTCTCTTTCTCTCTTTCTCTCTCTCTGTCTTTCTCCACCATTTAAAGAGTTACTATTAAAATGATTAATAAGCAAATAATATTTCTGTTTGTGTACACTATGGTCACGAGAGCACATTCCTGCTGCTGTACCTCGTGTGTGTGTGTGTGTATGTGTAGGTGTATGAGACAGAAGGAGCCTTGTGCAGTGTTGCGTATTTATTTGTGTGTGTTTGTGTGCAGGAGGGGGAATGCAGAAGTAGGAGTGTAGGAATGAACTGAGAGAGAGAGAGAGAGAGAGAGAGAGAGAGAGAGAGAGAGAGAGAGACTTGTATACACTACTTGTACTATTTTCTAACACTTTATTTTCTCACTTTATTTCTTTTTATTTAAGTCTAGAAACAGAACAGGAAGTGCATGCAGTGTGGAAGTGTGTGTTATATGTAGTGGTTTAGTGGGGGACTGGCTGTGTTGTGTAATTCTGTACTAAATGGCACGTCAAGATAGTTCCTCTGACATGTCGTATTCAGATGGACCCTGGATATCTGTGTTATGCTAAAGGCTAATGTGCACCCAAGGGCAGTAATGACCTCTGACCGTGTCCATCGAGGTTTAACTGAGTTTAATTCTATGTTAAATCTCTTTCTGTAATGAGCCTTCCCTTTCTCTCCAGCATGTCACCTTTAGTTAACCAGGCTACATTTACCCATGATTCTCTCCTCATTAATCTGAACTTCACAGACAATTACCACCGGCTGGAGACCACCGCCTCTTCCTAAACGATTCCTCAGAAACGTTTTAGTATCATTTTTCAGCCACACCTCACTTCAGCTTGGATTTCTTTACATATTTCCATATTCAAATCTCTGAAAAAAGCATAGGGCCCTAGAAACTTCTAAGACACACAGACCTAGAGATTAGGGTGCCCCAAACTATCAGGGCCTAGAAACATAGAGGCCCAGGAAGACATAAAAATGGGCTTAGAAATATTGAACTCAAGATCACAGGGCCTTAACTACACAGAGCACTACATATATAGGGCCCTAGAAAAATAGGGACCTGGAAAAAAGGGCAGTAGGTGTATCAGAGAGGTGGTGCAATAAGTAGAGTCACTGACACTCAGCTCCAAAAATCAATATTGGGGCCTGGAAAGGTATAAGGCAGCACACAGAAGCACTGAGGCATAGAAATGTAGATACAAAGCAGCCTAGAATCATAGGGGCCTGCAAAACATAGGGTCTACGACAGGCACATGCACAGACATTTTTGGGGGCAGGTGCTCAAGCCAAAAAAAGGGCACCCATACCAGAATTATTCATAAAATTTAAAAAAATGTGTGTAGGGCAATATAAACACAGGGGTCTATACACATACGGGCCTACAGTGTATGGCATTAGAAACACATGGGTCTATTGAGATCCTCCGAATTCTGCATGGAATTGTGAAAAACAGGTGGACTTCCCCTCCAGCCTCTCATGTTTAATGAATGGAGCTTTTAACGTCTCAGTTGTATAATGAGGAAGAAAAGACACTCACGCCAAATCCTGTAAAGCAGCCTTTCTCCTCGTTTCTGAAACCAGCCGAAACCGCATCTCTCAGCAGATTTCACAACAAAAGTGCTGGAGTTTTGGCAAAAAAATAGAGCTAACACTAATCAGATTTACAGGGCTGAGCATAAGTTAGGGCACCTCTGGTCAAACACAGATCTGCTGCGTTTGCTTGGTGTTTCTTCACCTACGAGTGCAGCCATTGGCTCAGGAGCCTCTGAACACCACCATTGGTTCACTACAGGTATTTTAAGTAAGTAAGCACCGGTAGACGAGACTTGAGTTCAGGTGCTGAAGCTGATTCTGCGCTCAGATTCCACGCCGCTCATTTCCAGACCATTTACTGTGGTCAAATCTGTGTTCAACAGTAACGGTCAGTGAGGTTTTTTTTTTTTTATTATTATTAAATCTCACATTTTAAACAAGACCATCACAGTGCAGTGTTATTCAGAGGCTCCTGAGCCAAAGGCTGCACTCGTGGGTGAAGAAATACCAAGTAAATGGAGCAGATCTGTGGTTTGCTTTATAACCCCCCTTAAAAATTATATTTAAAAAAATGTATAATTAAAAACACGTCAGAAAATGCTCCTCTGGAAAGAAATGACCCCATCATCATTTTCCTCAACGCACACAAGAAAATTATCACCTGCCAGAGAGAGATTATAGAAGAGGAGACAATTAGGCATTTACGAAAAATTTGCTGTCAGTTAAAGAAGAAATAAATTAGCCGTAGAGACAGAGAAAATGGAATAAAAATGGAGTAGATGTAGAGTGAGAGAAAGATAATTGACTAGTATCTTTCACTGAAGCAGGTTTTCTTAATGTTAATGTTAGACACTTTCATTCTGGGTTCCACTGCCCCTTCCTTTCCACTTCACCTCTTTATCTAGTTATTGTTTACCGAGTTAGTGTTGTATTTATAAGTGTGCATCATTTTTCATTATTAGCACATACACAATACACATTCTATAAATAAAATCACACTGGGGCACTCAACATGTTTATAACAGGTTTATAGCACAACAATTTCACATGTAATTCAGTCCCTCATTCCAGACAAACAGGACACCAGGGAAGATCTGGGGCTTTTCCAAAATTTCAGAGTTAGTCAGATAACTAAATCCTCTAAATAAGCCTGAGCCATCCAATAGGTTAAATAGGTTAAATAAGAAGAATGTAGGAGGGGAATTCCTACTGGACAATCCTCATCGGCAGGTTTATGTTATCTGGCTAACTGGAAGAGCCGCAGGCCACAGCGGTACATTCAGATTCAGATCACATGATCAATCATGTGTGATTTACTGATTAATCTACTGATAATTCTCTTTCAATTATATCACAGACAGGTATTGATCCAGGA
This sequence comes from Hoplias malabaricus, assembly GCF_029633855.1. Taxonomy (NCBI): domain Eukaryota; kingdom Metazoa; phylum Chordata; class Actinopteri; order Characiformes; family Erythrinidae; genus Hoplias; species Hoplias malabaricus. The sequence continues at coordinate 39,523,118 of NC_089801.1, read as the reverse complement.
CAGACCCCACACACACACACACGCGCGCACACACACACACGCGCACACACACACACGCGCACACACACACACGCGCACTTTCTCCTTCAAGAACAGTTAATTTTAATGACGAATGTTAAAGTATAAAGTTAAATTTGTAAGTCCAGCTCAGTGTTGTTCCTCCTTCCTTCCTTTCTTATCTGTCATTCCATCCATCAATCCATCCATCCATCCGGCCACCAAAAGGAAGGGGGATGAGGGAGAGGAGGGGACAGAAATAACTTTGTGTTTATAATAAAGCAGGTTTGAATAGTCTTTTCCCCTGACAACGCTCCCTCGATTTCCACCAATCACAGCGCAGGTATGAGCAGCTGTGGGCAAACGTCCCGCTCTCCGGTTGGGCGAGATTCAAGAAGACGGCGAGAAGGTCAGGATCATCCAGCCAATCACGAAGTAGAAGAGGAAGACGGGGTACACCACCAGAGCTTTCCGATTGGCCGGCTGACTGTCCGCTAGAAACGCTGTGGAGGCTGCGGAGAAACACATGCTCAGATCAGCACAGGAGCAGCTGCACATGAGCCTGCAGTCAGCACACACAAGGTTAACAGTCCACCCGAGGGCAGTAGAGCCCACAGCACTAGGCTTTGGAGCAGTGCAACTGTGCTCTCGAGAGTAATGGAGCTGCAGTGCCATCTGGTGGCGGAAAGAGGAACTACAATAAAAACTGATCTAACGCAGGGAGACAAACTTAGAACCTAAGTGATGTAGGAGGGAGGAGAGACAGACAGGAAAGGGAAGAAATTGGGAGAGATAGAGAAAAAAGGAAAGAGAGAGTGAGAGGTGAAAGGAGAGCGCCAGGAGGGAGAGAAGAGGTGATAAACACAGGTTGCAAAGGAGAAAAAGAGAGAGACAGACAGAGAAAAGGTGAGAGCACACAAGAAGACGAGAGAGAAGGGACAGAGATAGCACAAGTCTATATGTTATTGGCAGCACTTAATAACTTTGTGTGTGTGTGTGTGTGTGAGCGCTTACCGAACGTTGACCAGCCGAACGAGGCGGTGACAACTATGAGGCGGATGATGAAGCTGATGGCTCCGGTTGAGCCCAGGAGAACAAGACGACAAACCAACATCGCCACTGTGAGTGGGAGAATACAGTAACCCAACACACACAGGCTCTGGAAAAACGATCTACACACACACACACACACACACACACACACACACACACACACACACTGAGCAAAACAGTAGAAGGAAGAACGACTCCTAACTCTGAATGGCAGTTTAAGGAAAAGTTGTTTCTGGTCATGAACAGATAAAAGGTTTTGTTATGACAGACTTGATGTCCATGAGATGGTGCTGTGAATCACGGTGGTGCTAAAACTACAGTTATCAAGCTTTACCCTTAACCAGCCCTGTGTCCAAAATGGCTCCTTATTCACTATTCCCTATAATATTCACTATATAGTTCATTATTATAGGGAACTGAATTCAAGGGGGGAGGTAAATGATTTCGGACACTACCTCATTTTTGGGTTTTTACCAAACAACACAATGGATTATGGGTAATCTGATATCTGTTAGTGTACATGGGTTGTACACTACCCTTTGCAGTGCATTGTGGGATTGTTTGAGAGCATTGAAAATTGTCCACTATTTTTTGGACACTACTACAAAATGTAGAAACTCCAAAATAGTGCATTATATAGTGACTAGGGCAGAGTTTCAGACACAGTGCTGGTTAATACAGACTAGTCACGGGTGATTCTGATTGGTCAGTGATTGAATGGTTTCTGGTTGATCAGTCATACAGTGATGGGACGGACTATGATTGGTCAGTCTAGCAGTGATGAGATGGTCTCTGATTGGTCGGTTTACTCACATGGTTCCACCCAGCAGTTTGGAGTTGAGGGTGATGACAATAGAGCCGAACCAAACGATGACAAAGACTTCAGCGAACTGTGGCCCTCCGTCATCTTTACTGTCCACAGATCCCCCCTGCAGCATCCTGACACACACACACACACACACACTTCAATACATATTGACATCTCTGCTAATTAACTTTATTAATAAACTAAGTTTTCCACCGCAGAATGTTTAATAGGTGTTTGTGAGCAAGCGAGAAAGTGTGTGTGTATATCACTCACAATGCCAAGGTAACGCACAAAAGTAGAGGTCCCCATAAATCCCCTAAACAGACACAAACACATACAACAAGACCTTTACTCTGTGTGAAAGGACAAAGAATATTAAATAAATTGGAAAATGCTTGATCAAAGTGGGGTTTTTTTGTTTTGTTTTGTTTTAAAGTGATCGTTTTTCATGTAAATTTACTTACAATCTCTGAGCAGCGCTGAGCTTTTCTTTGGATACAGAACATGGACAAACTTCTGACCCACAGCCTTCAAATCCCTCAACTACAAAACACACACACAAAAAGAGACATGAGAATACACAATGGAGGTGAATGGGACCAGACGTCCTAGTCCTTAGACATACACTGCTGATTTACACCAGCTACAAGATGGACGTGTGGGACACTATGAGAAACACTTATTGATTTCGGACAGTGCCTTTGGCTCACACAGGGGATTGTGGGGCAATAAAAATGAATTTATGTAAAACGTACGATTGTGTCCTTTACTGGTTCGTCCAGAGTAGAGATCTCATCATCCGAACTCCGAGAACTCAGCGGAACAGCGATGTCTCCTTCCACTGGGATATCCTCAGCAATAGAGACATCCGACAAACCTGCGAACTGGACACGACCTTTACATTATCATCATCATATACACAAACACGATCTCACTAAACTCTCTGCTGTACGTCCAGATAACAACCCCCATGATAATTTGCTATAATCAGGGAGCTGAGGACTGTCCAAAACAATGTCCCTCAGCTTTTTTCCTATGGGACTCAATTGGCACCAAGATTAAAGATGCACTTTATTATTTTATTAATTTTCTAATTTGGACAAACAAAAATATGTCATTACAAACTGTTAATAAATAAGCATGCTGTTTTGCTATTGTTTGTTTAATTGTAGTTACCATAGTAATAAAAAAATAAAATCCTAAAAATCTGAATGGTGAAAAAATAAAACTATAAGGAAAGAATATGGCAAAAGATTAAAAGGAGTCTTTAAAAAATATTATAGATTTTACAGGACCCTACATTACGGAATTAGTTGGGATTTTGGATTCGGTGGTAGACCAGTGAACTACAAAAACACTGTAAGTCAAAACACAGACTGGGGAGACTGCTTAGTGCACCTTTAATTTATCTGACTAAACGGAGGAATCCTGTGATTGGTGAGGACTGTCTAATAGGAATATTCCTCAATTTATTTTCTATTGTTATCTGTCTAAAGCTGGGTGGAATTACTACTTGAAATTTAAGTATCAGTTATAAATAATATATGTGACAACTGTTTTGGAAAGCCCAAATATGTTTATAATATTACATTTTAAAATGAACAAAACATAAATATCCCTGAATGTCAAAGAGCGTGTTTCTCTCTCTCTATTTTTGTTTAATTACAGTTAGATACGCTTAAGTAATATTCAAATTCAATTGCTTTTTAAGGGAAATTTCCTTTCCACCTTAAAGGGCATAGCAGTAACGGTACCATTTAAGGTGGACCGGAAAGTTCCGAATAGAACCCAACACTCAGCACCACTGCGAATTAACTCTTCGTTTGTAATGTATCATGAGCAGAGTCTGCGATGTTTTAACGCAGAACACTTCCCCAACAAACACATTTAGAAATACAATTAAATAAAAGTTAAAATTAAATCAGAGTTAAAAACACGTTTGTTTCTCACCAGGGGTTTATTTACGTCCTCCACCTCAGCCATGATCGCACACGGATGTGCTACGTCACAGATCCGTGCTTACGTGTACCAGGACTCCGCAAACAACAACAGCGCTGCGTCAACACTGCGCCACAACTGCGCAGTCTCGGTTCAACAAAAAAACAAAGCTCACATTTTGCATTCGCCACACAGTTTCATAATATAGTCCACGTGTGGCTCTGCATACTTTATTATTTATTTGTATTTTATTATTCGTCCACTCACTGTCCGCTCTGATAGACACGTCTACCTCATCTGTCCACCTTTTAGATGTAAAGTCAGAGACAGCTCATCTGGTTTGCACAGTTTGTATTGGTCATCCTCTAGTCTTTTAAGAGTGTACATATAAAACTGTCCACACAACGCAGTCCACAGGATACTGCCCAGTATTTCTACCTTAAAATCCCAGCATCAAAATCAATGTGAGGATCCACTTAGCTGTAACAGGGAGAATAGAACCACTGTCACTGCTACTCCAAGCTCAGCACTGCAGAAACTGCACAGTGTAACTTTTGGAGGAGGGTAGGAAAACACCTAATTGTCTGAATTATGCTCTACAACTGTTGCTTTAAGCCTAAATCCAATCTCATCCAAATATTCTAGGATAGGGCTCACTAAATGACAGATCACAGTCTGGGTCAGAACTCAGGCACTGTCCAATCTAGACCTGGGCATTAAATAGTGTTTATATTAACCGCCATAATTTTTCTAAATGTATTGTACAGGTGCAGCCGCCAAAGATACTCACAGACTAATCACATGCATTGTACATATCACATGTGACACTAATCAGCCAATCAGATTGGAGTAATCAAGGGCTTCTAATCCTCTGCAGGGCAGAACAGTGTTTAAGGTGGCCCACCATGACCCTGAACTGGATAGGTGGTTACAAACAATAAACGAATGAATGAATATCTTAATGTATTAACTCACTGATCTTAATTTGCATGATATGTGTATTTTTTCAGAAGAAAACTGTTTTATTTTTAAATTGTACTTGAAATGAGAAAAGAACCTTTTATTTACAGATACAGCACTGATCCTAATGTCCATTCATTCATTGTCTGTAAGCGCTTTTCCAATTCAGGGTCGTGGTGGGTCCGGAGCCTACCCAGAATCTCTGGGCGCAAGGCGGGAAGACACCCTGGAGGGGGCGCCAGTCCTTCACAGGGATGACACATACACTCACACACACTTTGGAGTCCACCTACCATGTGTTTTTGGACAGTGGGAGGAAACAAGAACACCCAGAAAAAACCCACACGGACACAGGGAGAATAGACCAAACTCCTCACAGACACTCACCCATAGCAGGACTTGAACCTACAACCTCCAGGTCCCTGGAGCTCTGTGACTGTGACACTACCTGCTGCGCCACCATGCCACTCTGATCCTAATGTTATTATTCATTCAGGGTCGCGGTGGGTCCAGAGCCTACCTGGAATCATTGGGCGCAAGGCGGGAATACACCCTGGAGGGGGCGCCAGTCCTTCACAGAGCAACACAGACACACACACATTCACTCACACCTACGGACACTTCTGAGTCGCCAATCCACCTACCAACGTGTGTTTTTGGACTGTAGGAGGAAACCGGAGCACCCGGAGGAAACCCACGCGGACAAGGGGAGAACACACCACACTCCTCACAGACAGTCACCTGGAGCGGGAATCGAACCCAAAACCTCCAGGTCCCTGGAGCTGTGTGACTGCGACACTACCTGCTGCACACCGTGCCGCTAATGTTATTATACATTATTTTATTTAATTTTAATCAAATACTCCTGGTTTCCATATAATGGAGCATTACTATTGGACAATCCTTAACTATGGACTTAGGTTACCTCAGATTATCCTGCTTTGTGGAAGAGCGCCCTGAATTAAGTGTGTGTGTGTGTGTTCTGTCTCTTTAAGGCTGTTGTAGGAGGGCCTTGTAGTTCTCTCTGAATCTGATCTGACCATCCTCCAGTCCTCGTCCTACAGCGAGAAGAAGAGTGAGCAGATAGATCCATCTCCTCCCACCGCTCAGGAGCTGCTCCAGCAACTGCAGGCTTTTATTAATATTAATAGAAGAATAATTATAATAATCTTTATTTAGATTAACACACTTCATCATCTGAGATCTGGACCTGGACGTCTGGAAGTGCACTGATCTGTTGTTGCATGGTGTGTATTGTTTGTAAGAAGCTGTGGACGTGTGCATTCGGGAACTCACTCTGCTGGGACCACACTGCTTTGGACTTTTTTGGGAAAACAACAAATAAAACAGGAGCAAAGCTGGGGCGTGACGTCACCCGACTCTTATCGACTCTATCGACCCCTTGCCTCATCCACTCCCACGTCATCTGTCAATACCGATCGGGATATCGATCTGTGAGCGCCGAGGGCTGTGTTTCTGAGGCAGTGTGAAAGATGGGGCATCCTCCGCTAGAGTTCAGCGACTGCTATTCGGACAGTCCGGACTTCAGAGACAGGCTCAAATCTTACGAAGTGGAGCTGGAAAGAACGAGCAAGTTCCTCAAGGACGTAATCAAGGACGGGAACAACGTCATCAACGCCATACGAGGTGAATTTCCCCGCGTTGTCCCGTCAAAAGCCGTTTTTTAAACAAGGGCTCCCCACTCCTTAATGCTCTGTTTCTTTTCCCACTCTTTTTGAGGCACCGCGCTGTGATTGGCTGCTGATTCATAATCACAAGCTCCACGCAGATTGGCTCAGAGGCGAAATTTCAGGGTAAACTAACCAATCCCTGACAGAGAGGCGTGACCCTTGCTATGCAAATAGGCGTGGCTTATACGGAATACCGGTGGGAAAACAAAACAACGCCCACAGAAAACCTGGCTCTGTTCTCAACTGCTGACTTGCAACTGGTTTGAATTATAGAGGGCTTTATTGAGCCTGATCAATACTAAACAGCGATTTAATCACAGAGAGGTTAATTAATCCAGGTTAATTAAATTCAGAGGAGGATTTAGATATTTAAAGTCATTACATTGTGTTCACTGCTGTTGTTTAAAGCAACACCAGGTCGTATTTTACCTTAAAATACAAGCTTTAAAATTATTGTGATACTCCACTGAGCTTTAATAGGGAGAATAGAGCCTCTGTCTGGCGTAGCACTGCAGAAACAGCACTATGTAACTTTTGGAGGTGCGTAGGAAACCACCACCCCTATACTACCATCTTCTACTTGATTTCAGGACAATGGTGTCAAAATTAATTACAATCTGCAACTTTAAGGGGAGCCCAGGAGCAAAAATACCAAATGTTACCTAGTGTTGCTTTAAATCTGGTCCTAGTGCCTTTTGACAGGGGGAAGATATCATGATGCAGAATGTGTATTGCAGTATTTTGAGAGTAAAAACACAACAGGGGACACAGCGCACACATAGCACACACAGGACAATAAGGAGAATGACTTTACTCTATATTTGTCTTCATGCCGTGTGCGTTAATTTACTGGTCTTGTGGGGTCATCCTTCCTGAGCTGGGAATAGAATCACTGTCTCCTAATGTTTTGTGTTGCCTTTTATTGTTTTGTATTCCATTTTATTATTTTGTGGTATTGTAGCATTTTATTTATTGTTGTGGTTAGTGTTGTAGTGTTGTGTTATGGTTAGTGTTGTAGTGTTGTGTTGTGGTTAGTGTTGTAGTGTTGTGTTGTGGTTAGTGTTGTAGTGTTGTGTTGTGGTTAGTGTTATAGTGTTGTGTTGTGGTTAGTGTTGTAGTGTTGTGTTGTGGTTAGTGTTGTAGTGTTGTGCTGTAGTTGGAGTTGTAGTGTAGTGGTTAGTGTTGTGTTGTAGTGTTGTGCTTAGTGTTGTAGTGTTGTGCTTAGTGTTGGGTTGTGGTTAGTGTTGTAGTGTTGTGCTGTGGTTAGTGTTGTAGTGTTGTGGTTAATGTTGTGCTTAGTGTTGGGTTGTGGTTAGTGTTGTAGTGTTGTGCTGTGGTTAGTGTTGTAGTGTTGTGGTTAATGTTTGGTTGTGGTTAGTGTTGTAGTGTTGTGGTTAATGTTGTGGTTAGTGTTGGGTTGTGGTTAGTGTTGTGCTTAGTGTTGGGTTGTGGTTAGTGTTGTAGTGTTGTAGTATTGTGCTTAGTGTTGCAGTGTTGTGGTTAGTGTTGTGCTTAGTTTTGTAGTGTTGTGCTTAGTGCTTAGTGTTGTAGTGTTGTGCTTAGTGTTGTGTTGTGCTTAATGTTGTAGTGTTGTGTTGTGGTTAGTGTTGTAGTATTGTGCTTAGTGTTGCAGTGTTGTGGTTAGTGTTGTGCTTAGTTTTGTAGTGTTGTGCTTAGTGTTGTAGTGTTGTGCTTAGTTTTGTAGTGTTGTGCTTAGTGCTTAGTGTTGTAGTGTTGTGCTTAGTGTTGTGTTGTGCTTAATGTTGTAGTGTTGTGTTGTGGTTAGTGTTGTAGTATTGTGCTTAGTGTTGCAGTGTTGTGGTTAGTGTTGTGCTTAGTTTTGTAGTGTTGTGCTTAGTGTTGTAGTGTTGTGCTTAGTGTTGTAGTGTTGTGCTTAGTGTTTTAGTGTTGTGGTTAGTGTTGTGCTTAGTGTTGTAGTGTTGTGCTTAGTGTTTTAGTGTTGTAGTGTTGTATTTAGTGTTGAAGTGTTGTGGATAGTGTTGTAATGTTCTCTTTTTTGTTGTAGTGTTGTATTTAGTGTTGAAGTGTTCTTCCGAATCGTATAATGCCCTTGTTTTTTGATTGTGGCCTGAACCCTGTTGTGTTTAGATGTGCATGGTAACACACAGTGAACCCTGTTCTGCTGGAGCTCTGTTATGTTGGGCACCACAGCAAGAACCGGTTTCTGGAGCAGAGTGGAGCGGACAGTATGCTGTGACAGTGATGTGGAATAATAGGATTAGTGGGATCTTAAAGTACGAGGATTTGTTTACGTACATAAAGTGGACTGGACAGTGTAACATCTCCAGAGTTGGGTTTACTGTGAAATAAGCAGCTGTTTATGGCCCTAGAGGATGGTGCGAAATGTGCAGCTTCCCACTGACCTCAGGTCTAAATTAACGGTGAAGTATGTCATTTCTGCCTCCAGGCAATGTGTGAGAGAGTAATGAATTATCTTTTTTCCAGGTTGTCTGTAAATTGCAGTTTAATGTGAACTGCTTTATCATCTTGGAATGAATCTGTTTGTTTCTCCAGAGAGCAGGTCTCCCCCCACACATGGGGTGCTGTGTTTAAAACAGGGTTTAATACAATATTTCCGGTTCATTTGTGGTCAAAACGACAGCTGCATTAAAGTGAAGGTTTGTGGTTTTTCTTGGTATGAACTCTTTAAATAGCAACCACAAAGAGGTGGGGAGTGAGAGAGGGATGGAGAAGACAGAGAGAGAAAGGTAGAGAAAGAAAAACATACAGTGACAGGAGCATAAATAGGCATGGTGGATTGAGCAAACACACACACACACGCCCTCTTCAGTTCTTACCCTTTACTCTAGTGTGGTAACGTGTGCTCAGCTGATCTGAGAACCGTGCTCTTTCTGCCCACTGTTGTTTATTTTGCTCTTTACACTAATCTTTATTCTTCAGACCTGAGGGGGTTAATCAGGAGTGTGTTCCTCTTCACTGCAATAACACTCTCTAATCCTTTGAATTTAGATGTTGGAACATATCTGTGAGGATCTGATGGTGATCATCCCCATAATCATCAGTGAGGTTTGGGGGCTTGGTTTGGGGATTAGTTCTGAATCATACACACCACTTCAAGTAAGTCAGAAAACAAGGGATAAAATGAGCTGTTCTGATTCTGCTCCGCTTCTGACATCAAGTGCAGAGACTTTAGGATTGCCCCGCCCTCTTTTCTGAGTCTGTCCAATCACAGCGCTGGACCCATGTTTATGTGAGAGCGCAAAACAGACACAACGAGTGTAGGGAAATGAGGAAAAAGCGAGAACGGAGAAGAAGGAAAGGGTCTGCTTCTTGCTCCTCATTGCTGTGTGCTCAGGGTCAGGGTGAACGACGAGTGGCTCATTATCATTTAAAGGAACAGGTGCTGAAAGTGGCCGTTCTGAACAGGGCTCTTTAGATTGGGGGAGGATATTGCTGTGAGGATTGTGGGGTTTGACCAAAGCAGATCACAAGCGTTTTATTAGGAAACAGAACTGTGTTCCACTGTGGAGAAGAGAGGATTATGGCCCCTTTAAATCCTGGATAGCCGAGGAGGTTCTCGATGGCGAATCATGTGCCCTGACAGACTGAGAGTTGTGGTTGCTTCCTCTGTGTGGATGGGGTGATGTTAAAGAGCTGATTTGAGCAGAACAGAAAAAATTATGCTGAGTTACAGAGGCACGAAGAGGAAGAGAAGAATTTCCTCTTTTACAGATCCCCATTTTATTCAAGATATTCCAATATGGAGGGAAGATGGTTCATTCTGGGTTAAAAGAGAGAGACATGGCTAATCACTGTTTATATCGGAGCAGTCATGATTCATCTGTTCACCTGTATTCATCTGCATTTTCAAGAACTGTATAGTGCCCCCCACTGCATGCTTCCTCAGAGACATTTGGGGCCATTCACTGCTGCTTTTTAGAGCTTTTAGGACTGGTGGACAGCTCAAGACTTTGGAGGAGAACACACACTGCCTTAGAGATTTTGCAGATGGTGAGTTAGATGCGAACTGTGACGACTCTCTCACAGCACTCTGCAAGGTTTACACATCATCGTTAAGTCCCTGCTCAGCTTGCTTAGAATTTTGATGATTATGATGATAATGAGGCTGAACACCATCATATCCCTCGGAAGGGTTTTGTAGCTCTTCAGGTTGGATTTACAGCTAGTAGAACAGTGATTATAGGCTAAAAGCCAATTGCGAGAATTCCTGAGTTTCTCTTCCTCTTTTCACTCCTCCCTCATCACTCCATCGCCTCTGCATTTCCCACCTAGCAACAGACTTCGAAATACGAAACAGAAATGACAAAACCACTTCCTCTACTTCTGCTCGAGAGCCTGCAACCTCTGCAACCTCCGAGCAAACGCAGAGCAGAGTTAGTCCTGTTTCACTGAGTTTAGAGCAGAGATAGTCCTGTTTCACTGAGTTTAGCGCAGTTAGTCCTGTTTCACTGGGTTTAGAGCAGAGTTAGTCTTGTTTAACTGAGTTTAGAGCAGAGTTAGTCTTGTTTAACTGAGTTTAGAGCAGAGTTAGTCTTGTTTAACTGAGTTTAGAGCAGAGTTAGTCCTGTTTCATTGAGTTTAGAGCAGAGTTAGTCCTGTTTAACTGGGTTTAGAGCAGAGATAGTGCTGTTTAACTGGTATTTTTAAGTTTTTCATATCACCCACACCTTCTTTTGACTGGTGTCCTCTGAGAGAGGGTCAGGGCAAATTGTATCCCCCTCTGCCTCAGTGTGTGTGTGTGTGTGTGTGTGTGTGTGTGTGTGGAGCACAGTGTTGGTATTGTAGTTGAGTTGAGATGCCAGTCTCTCCACCCTCTCTCTCACACACACACACACACACACACACACACACAGCCTTTATGTCCTCAACGGTCAGAGAGAGAGAGAGAGTTGGGCTTTCTTTAAACTGTCTCTTCAATTAGAGCAGAGTCACTCCAGATACTGAGACAAAGAGACAGAAAGGGAAGAGAAAGACTGAGTGGGGAGATGAAGGAGGAGTTAATGCCACTCTGATAGAACCAGGGTCAGAACACACACTGCTGAAAGCGTTAATGCTGCTCTGATAGAACCAGGTCAGTTTTGTTAGTAAATGTAGTTTTAAAGGTACAAGAGTGGCATTAAAGTCCAATTGTGTTCCCTAAAGTGTCCCTTATTTTCATTGTAGAACGGTGTAAAATAAAAGAACTTAATGTAAGTACTGGACATGAAACTGGCCATATGACATCAACACAGTTTTAAAATCTACTATTGTAGAGTAGGGTACAATTATGTTCCCTAACTAAAAGTGTGAATATGTACCCTTGAGGGTACCACCACACTGACAGTCTTTCTGACTGTGTGAAAGGGCACTTTTCCAATACAGGGTCTCTTCTCTACTTGTCTTTTCTGCTTATAGTCGTGGTCCTGGAACCGGGTTCTTATTTAGTCCCTGCTCTCTCGTGCCTCCAAGTGAGACTAAACCGTGAAGTGTAAACCTTGCAGAGCACTGATTCACCAAAGAGTCGTCATTGTACGCCATGCAATAACAGACGTCCAGCACAAACTCGTCATGTGTAAAATCTCCAAGCTGCAGCTGAGATCACATTTATTTTTATCTGACACACAACAGCAGCTCATAAAATTATGCAGTGGTCTTTTGAAGAGGTTCAGATGCTCCTTGGATCGGTGGCTGACAAAAGAATCCAGTGAGAATTGGACACTGCAACAAGGAAAGAGCAAACTCTACTGATCTGTCTGAACTGATGACGGAGCTGTAAACAAATGTTGCACATGTTACACATTGGGACTGTCAGTGCGTTTTCTTTTCATTGGCTCAGTTTAACAGAGTTTAGACAAACCTGTGTTTACATACACACACACACACACACACACTTCCATTGTTTTTAGATGTAGAGCTGTCAGTTTCAAAATGAACAGCATCTTCCTGAGAGATTATAAAAACAGGATATTTCAAACATGCACATTTGTGTATGTGTGTGTGTATGTGAATGTGTGTGCATGTTTTAATGAGCGGATAATCTCACTTCCTGCACTCTGCCCTTATAACACTGAACTTAGATATGTTATAAAACACACACTCAAACAGAAAGTGGAGGGTGTGTACACACGCCCGCCCACCCTCTCTTTCTCTGTGTGTGTGTGTGTTTATGTTGTGTGATTAAGCTGTAGACTACTCTATGCACATTAAAGCCTGTGTGTCTGTGTGAGTTTCTGATATTCCAGCTATGATGGAATTTCAGAGAGTATTGTCTTTATAGAAAAGCTGATAGGAATGGGTAACACTGGAGCAGCTGCACATGAGCCTAAAGTCACCATGTTCAATGCTAAGTGTTTAGAGGATTATAAACCACCCCTCTGGGATAAGTTGGAGTGATGTGTGTGATCCAGAACTAACCCCAACACCAGTCCCTGACTCTCACAGATGATTATGAGGCTGAACACCATCAGATCCTGACAGCTATGATCCACTGTATCTAGAGTGAAGTCTCTCAGGAGAGTAGAGTGTTACTGCAGTGAAGAGAGAAACACCCTCCTGATGAATGCCCTTGTTCATCAAAGTTTGTGGATTTTCATGGAAGTGTGTGTGTGTGTGCACTTGTGTGTTTAGGTTACTCTCTGGCCGTACAGAAGTTCTCTCAGACTCTGCAGACATTTCAGTTCGACTTCATCGGTGACACATTCACTGATGATGAAATGAACATTGGTAAGTCACATGACCTCCATGCTGCTCTCTGATTGGCCAGGAGCTCATTCCACCATAAAGTAAACTGAGCAGCTGTTTGTTTCATTTCATGATGTTATATTTGTTGCATTCATACCAGTCTCTGTGTGGATATGTGTGTGTGTGTGTGTGTGTGTGTGTGTGTGTGTATGTTATATTCAATTATGTGTCTTTGTTATATGAGTATATGTATCAGTTAATGCCTGTTATGTTATGTATATGTGCTTATGTTGTGTGTGTGTGTGTATGTTATATTCTATTATGTGTCTTTGTTATATGAGTATATGTATCAGTTAATGTCTGTTATGTTATGTATATGTGCTTATTTTGTGTGTGTGTGTGTGTGTTTTTAGCTGAATCCTTCCGTGAGTTCGCCGGACTGCTGCAGGAAGTTGAGGAGGACAGGATGATGCTGGTTGGTCATTCTCTATTATCTGTTTCCATGACAACTGTCAATCATGTCTTGATCTGTTGTGACAAGGCAACATCAGAGTCACCTCAGAAGCAGAGTATAAACATGTAAAAACACACACTGAGTGGCTAATTTGAGAAACCTATGAACCCTGTATACATCAGACTTTTATACGATGTTTATAAAGCACACATAGCTCTTTATAACACCTACATTTAGACAGTTACATGTATTTGAATGAAGGCACAGTGTGTTAGAATATTTACTGTGTGCTTTTTAACTAATTAACCTGCAATGTTCTTATACCCAGACGTTATAAAGCATTATAAATGTAAATACTCTTGTTTCATAAAGGGTCTAGGGTTTAAAATACATTTATAAACAATTTTATAATGCTCAGTCCTTTTATCCAGTAATTATTTTTCATGTCATGATGAAACAGCCATTATGTCTGGATGTGGCAGAATCTCATAAACATGGACACCCCTGTTCTTTCAGGGATGACAGAGAGTGGGTTGGTTCTTCATCTCTTGTGAGCTGCGATTTAAGGAAAAAGTAAAAGTGTAAAAATGATTCTCATTCATAAACACGCTTGGCTAATTCCTGAAAGCTAAAGTTATGGACTGCACCTTTAAACCAGGCTTTGTAATCTGTGATTTACCTCCTGTAGGACATAAAGGATGTATTTTTAAAGAATGTAATGTGAATGTTAAATATTAAGGATGTTGACAGGGTAGTGTCAAGTGGTTTTAATACTTTGGCTTGTTAGGCAATACCACACACACACACACACGCAGACACAAACACAGACACAATCGCATGCGGATGGAGCGTTTACCGGTAAAGTTGTGGAACTGGATCTGAAGTGAAGTGTTTACAGCCCCAGGCTCCTTGAGGTCATATGCTCTCACAGAGAAGCGTGTCATGCTGTAACAAAGAAACAATGAATAATTAACTTTATGACAGATCTGGGCCTTTGTTCTATCCCGGAGCTGACCTGGGGTTGGTGAGGATTTATATTAATACTTTTGTGAAAGAAAACATCAATCCCTGGAGTTACTGTACCAGCTGCTGAGAAAGTGAAAGACGCTCCTGGAGAAGAGACCACACCTCAAACTTTCCCTGAAGTCCCTACATCCCCAAAACCATGGAGTTTTCCCTTCTTCCTGTTATTCACAGCTACAGTGTGTGTCACAACTGAACACTTAATCACATTCACCTGTGTGTGCGTGTGTAGTGTGAATGCTGAGTGTAATACATAATAATCCTCAGTGTGTCCCAAGGAGAGGGCAGAGTTTCTCACACCTGGGCAATGCAAAAGATAGAGGGTCCTTAAGGTAAAGCGACGGCTCTAGTTAAAACCATGCATTCTATATAGAACTATTTCCATTCTGCAGTGGTTCTTTCCCTGTTCAAAAGTGTTAATACGGTTCTATGTAGTTTTGAAAATTGGCTCCATAGGAGGTTCTACTATAGTTACGATATCCAGCTTGTTACAATAGAAGAACCCTTTTCTAAAAGTTGCTATAAAGAAGAATATATAGCATATTCTCCATCAATTTGAAGAACCCCTTCACGATGATAAGAACCCTTTAACCATGCAAAAGGATCTTCAAGTGTTCAGGGTTCTATATAGAACCATTTTCATTGCTAAAGAACCTTTGTACTAACATCATTTTTAAGTGGAGGGACAAATTAATGCGCTGTATAGGGAATAGGGCCCGTTTTCCACTCATCCAATGGAAGAGACCCTGTCTTACGGTGGCCCAGAGAGGCCAAACCCAAAAGCATTTGGGAAGCTAAGGAAAGTCAAGGATGGCAAAGAGGAGTAGCTCCTTGTGGATTCGTAGAGCTGTGTGTCAGTAAACGCTGACTGTTATGGCATCACATTAAGGTCAAAATTAAAAACACTAGGTGGAAAATGTAAACGTGCAAGTTTTAACATTTGCGTGTGTAAATATCCCTCTCGTGAGCGCTAATGTCCATGAGGCGGGCAGTCAGAGAGTCAGGAGACATCAGTCAATAGCATTAACTGAGAGAAACAGCCCTGACCCCGCCTCCAAACGTCTAACTCCACCCATTCCAAAAAACGTCCAATCAGAACGTCAATTAGTGCAGATTGTTCAGTACAGTGTCCCCGTCAGACCACTCTGGCACTGCAGCAGCTGCCCAGGTTTCCCCAGGAGGAGGAGGAGGTCTCCCATCTCAGTCCTGACCCAAAGCTGCTTAGATCCAGTGGACCTGTCGGTTCTGGAGTTCAGGTGCTGTAGCTATGCTGGTTCACCCCCTGCAAACCTTTTATGTTTACTGGTCACTGTAGCATGAGAGGCTCTGGAGAATGACTGGAAGTGATAAGAAGGAAGGTCCCGGTACCGTTCCAAGCCTAGGTCCACTCTTTCCCTGATGAGGGGGGTTTTCATAGGGTTTTTCCGTCAGCCGGAAGTGGATGCTCAGCAGGAAACGGAAAGAGAGGCTGAAGGTGAAGTTGAGAATGATGTTGTGGTTAAAGCCTGTGAGACCAGTTCCTCTGGAGAATTCCGATTCTCTTTCTCTCTCTCTCACACACACACACACACACACACACACACACACACACACACACACACACACACACACACGGATAGAAGAGATTAAAACCAGTTTTGAAACAGTGACTAAAATACACACATCCTACATTTTACAAATATACACAACACACTCCCTCCCTCTCTCTCTCTCACACACACCAAATAAACACACATTCATGATGGTGATTATGTTTTATAACCAGTTATTACTCTCCCTGCCTCCCTTTCTCTCTCTCTCTCTCTCTCTCTCTCTCTCTCTCTCTCTCTCTCTCTCCCTTCTGTCCTCTCTCTCTCTCTCTCTCCCTTCTGTCCTCTCTCTCTCTATCTATCTATCTATCTATCTATCTATCTATCTATTGCTCCATCTGTAGGTACAGAATGCGTGCGATTTGCTCATTAAGCCTCTGGAGAAGTTCAGGAAAGATCAAATCGGAGTCACTAAAGTGAGTGAACACACACACGCACACGCACACGCACACGCACACACACACACACAAGTACGTATATGGGTGCATGCACACAAACGCTTACCATTACTTGTTTACAGAGTATAGACCACTCAGTTGTGATGTCATTGTCAGTGGTCTCTGTGTCCATATAAGGAGTTCCTGGTCTGAGCTGAGCTTCTAATACAAACAGCAGGGTCTATAATTCTCTCTCTCTCTCTCTAACCACACACACACTCTCTCACTCTCACCACTCAATTCAATTCAATTCAAATGTGCTTTATTGGCATGACAAATATTGACACTTGTTTTGCCAAAGCTACGTTCAATGTCAGTGGAACACAAAAGAACATTTAAAGTAAAGACACTGTAAATGTAACAGGTAAGAAACAGATACTAATAAAAACAGACACATTAATACACACAGTAATGAACAGTACTGAATAAACAGTGTGGGGTCAGGGTGGGGGTCACTCACTGTCCCTCAGAGCATTGCAGGCGTGGACGTACTGCGCTGTCAGGGTGCAGCACTCTTTATTCTCCCCGAGAAGGAGGGGCAGCTTCTCAGAGTCAGAAAGGTGTGTAAAGGCTGGGATTCTGAGGGAGATTTTGGTGAAGAACTCTGCTCTGATCTGGTGGTATTTAGTGCACTCAGTGAGGAAGTGCAGCTCTGTCTCGGGTCTGTTCATAGGGCAGTGCTGACACACTCTCCGCTCTCTGGGCAGCCAGGTCTTCCTGTGTCTGCCCGTCTCTATGGCCAGGCCGTGGGCACTGAGTCTGTATTTCTCTCTCTCTCTCTCTCTCTCTCTCTCTCTCTCTATCTCTCTCTCTCTCTCTTACCACACTCTCTCTCTCTCTCTCTCTCTCTCTCTCTTACCACACACACACTCTCTCTCTCTCTCTCTCTCTCTCTCTCTCTCTCTCTCTAACCACACTCTCTCTCTCTCTCACTCCCTCTCTCTCTCTCACTCCCTCTCTCTCTCTCTAACCACACTCTCTCTCTCTCTCTCTTACCACACACACTCTCTCTCTCTCTCTCTCTCTCTCTCTCTCTCTCTCTTACCACACACACTCTCTCTCTCTCTCTCTCTCTCACACTCTTTCTCTCTCTCTCTAACCACACTCTCTCTCTCTCTCTCTCTCTCTCTCTCTAACCACTCTCTCTCTCTCTCTCTCTCTCTCTCTCTTACCACACTCTCTCTCTCTCTCTCTCTCTCTCTCTCTCTCTCTCTCTCTCTCTCTCTCTCTCTCTCTCTCTCTCTCTCTCATCCTGTGGTAAATGAGATATTTTGGCTTGGATATTTCCATCATGTCTCTGTGCTGAGCCCTGGTTTGAAATGTTCTGTACGGCACGTGACACATAAAACAACATATAATAATATGGTAACACTTCCCTTGAATCCAGTACACATAATGCATTATATATGCATTTATAATGTATTATAAAGCATACATAATACCTTATAATGACTGTTAAAAGCCTGTATAATTACTTATAAATAGACATATTCAAGGCTATATTCATAACACTTTAAAATGTATGAATGTGTGAATTTATAAAGGCAGGCTGCACTATAAAATCTATTCATAAGAACATAGGCATAGCATTATGCACCATCTGGGAGTCTGATAGATAACTCTGCATCGTACACAAAAGACCGGTACTGAAACAACAACATGCTGCCAGTATGTGACAATATTTGCCCTTCTATGGTAATAGGGAACAAGGTAAAAAAGCAGTATTTGTTCTTTGTTTATGATGATGAGTGGCAGTCTCACAGACAATGGATACTGCTCTGCCCATGTCATCATCACACACCAGGCAAACACACACACACACAAAACTATATCTTCCACCTGCATAAAACACAACAATGACACAAACCCCCAAATCAACAAACGGGGAGGCTGTGAGACCAGCCTTTATAAACTCACACAACCTTATAAAGTGTTATGAATGTCGCAATATGTGTTTTTAATTAATTATACAGACTTACAGCAGTCATTATACATAAAGTATTATGTGTGCCATAGTATGCATTGTAGATGCATTTATACTGCATTATGTATACAAAAATATTTATGTTTTATTCTTCCTTGAATATGTTTGATTTAGTATTGAATCTACTGGAGCTGAGAGAGACTGAGACAGTTGGGCTTTCTTCAGACTGTCAAACTGAGAGGAAAAACGTAAAACAGAGACAAATTTATGAAAGTGCCAGAAAAAGAGAGAGAGCCAGAGAGAGATAGAGACATAAATATAAGAGGCCCACATAAATTTAAAACAGACATAAATCAGAGAATGAGAGTGTTGTGGGGGGCAGAGAAATGAATAGAATATGAGGGGAAAGAAAGATATAAAATGAATACAGATGAGTGTGTGTTTGTGTGAGAGTGAGAAAGAGATAAATGAATGGAAATAAATAGATGGAGAGAGAGAATGTGAGGGATGAGTTTAGACTGTGGGTGGAAAGAGTAAACGTGGAAAAGTCACCGTTCGCCAGAAAATGAAGCTCAGATCCATCCAGAACATTCCATCAACTTCATCTGAGTGTAGTACACACTAGTGTCCAGCAGTCTGCAGTTCACTCCTTTATTATACTGTACAAGACGCTATAACACATTAAACTACACTACAATACGACACAAATCAGGACAATACAGTACATTATAACACATCACAATATAATATAAGTCCTGTCTTTCCTGTGTCTGTGTGTTTCAGGAGAGACGGAAGAAGTTTGAGAAGGAGAGTGAGAAATATTACTCACTCCTCGACAAACACCTCAACCTCTCAGCCAAGAAAAAAGAGACTCAGCTACAGGAGGTGAGAGAGATCGAGAGAGATAGAGAGAGAAATAGAGAGAGATGTTGTGTAAGTGTGTATATTATATATAAATATATATATATGTGTGTGTGTGTGTGTCTCCAGGCGGACGATGTGCTGGAGCGGGAGAGGCAGATGTTTTATGAGTCCTCTGTGGAGTACGTGTATCAGATCCAGCAGGTGGAGGACAGGAAGAAGTTTGACATTGTCGAACCCGTAAGTGTCCACAAGTATTGGGACACCAGACAGTCCTGTGATGTTCTTGATCCGTCTCCAGAACTCTGTGATGGTTGTAATGTTTTGGTCGGTCTCCAGAAAGGTGTGAAGTGGTAAGTAAGTGGTCAGAGGAAGGATGAGCGATGAACTGAGAGAGTCCTGGGGCCCAGGGGACACTGATGCACTGGTCTGGGGACAGACCAAAACATTACAACCACCACAGTGTGGCCCTCAGATCCATACACTGACCATTTCTTCTGCTCCAACTTCAACTTCAATAACTGACAATTCACATTACCCACTTCGAAAGGGGCTTGTAACCAGATCATAATCTTGTGTGTGTGTGTTCTGTAGGTCTTGGCGTTTCTGCAGAGTATCCTGACCCTGAATAATCTGACTGTGGAGATGACTCAGGATTTCCTTCCATACAAACAGGAGCTGCAGCTCAGTCTCCAAAACGTGAGCCAATCACATTCATCTATCAGTTACCAGCTCAGTGGTATGTGGAGCTGTGTCCTCTGGAGCAACAGAGATCCAGAAGGAGTCCTCCAATACATGTAATAGTGATGACTGCCACCATGTGGTGAAACTGGTTCATTGACGGACTTCAGCAAATAGATTCTTTCAATTTACAGAAAGAAAATAGAAACATGAATAATCACATTAAAGGGACATTATGTATTATATATTAGCTTGGAATTACAGCTTCAAAATCATTGTGTTACTCTACTGAGCTGTAATAGGGAGAATAGAGCCTCTGTCATTGCAACATGGGCTCTGCACTGCAGAAACTGCACTTTGTAACCTCTGCTCCATCCATCCCCCTTAATTTCAGGGCATAAGCAAAAACACCAGCTTTTACTTAGTGTTGCTTTAAAAGTGAATAAACCCTTCATGTGTGGAACAAAAAGAAAATAGAAAATTAATTAATAGTCATTTTAATAAATATAATGTGAGCTAATTTTTGGGATTGCAAATGATCAGTGGCATCTTTAATATTTTATTTAATCTTTAATTTATATCAGATTTATTCCATGTTCCTATTACACATCACAATAATTATTACTGATACATCTAGCTCTTTTTCTGCTAATTGAATTTGTCAAAGTTGTTCATTTGTTTTTATTCCTCTACGTCTGATCATTTAGCAAATGTTTTATACTTTATCTCTTCCTCTTTCCTTTCATTTATTTCCTCTATTATCCCCTTGTTTCCTCCTGTAGCCCAGGCTGCCACTGTACATAAGAATATGTTCTTAATGACTTGACTGGTTAAATTAAAGTTGAAATAAATAACTCAGGAATAAGCAAAACTCTGCTCTGTTCCGTAGACGCGGAATCACTTTGAGAGCACTCGAGAAGAAATGGAGGAACTGATGAAGAGGATGAAACAACCCAAACCCGTCTTCATCAGACACGGCCAGCAGCCGAGCATAGAGGGCTACCTCTACGTCCAGGAGAAATGTAAGGGCTACTATAGTCTCTATTATAGTCACTGCTCCCTCATGTGCACTAGGTCACCTTTACAGTCTGAACAGAGTTACAGTCGTTTTTGTAGTCGTACATCACTGGCCAGAAACCAGTGTGGACACTGTGTCAAGGGTGAATGCCATCAGATCCTCACTGCCATGTTCCCGCTCCTCTCTCTCTCTGTGTGTTACAGGGGCTCTGGGGATGACCTGGGTGAAATATTACTGTAGATACATGAAGGACAGTAAACAGCTGCTGATGCTCCCCATGGAACAGAAACCTGGAACAAAGCAGGTAACAAACGCAACGGGAACATTCGTAAACATTTATCAACATTTGTAGATTTTTATCAATATTTATGAACATTTATCAAATATATGTGTGTGTGTGTGTGTGTGTGTGGTTATTTCTCTATAACACACAACCTCGACTGTCCTTTTGCCTTTATACAACAGTTCGTGACAACACACTCCCTCACTCCCTCTCCTCTTCTGTTGCTTAAATAATAATAAAAAAAACAATATTAACATTTAGCATTTTTTATTTAATTACTTATTTATAGTATAGTATTAATATTTGAAATGTAGTCAAAATAGACTGAATCTCTCTCTCTCTCTCTCTCTCTCTCTCTCTCCGTCTCTCTGTCTTTCTCAGGGTCCTGTGGATCTGACACTGAAGTCGTGTATTCGCCGTAAATCCGAGTCCATCGACAAACGTTTCTGTTTCGACATTGAGACTCAGGAGAGGTCAGAGACACAGCCAGATATAACAGAGTGGATTTAATTCATTTAGACAAGGGGGTACATTAGACTACATTATATAACAGAGTCGACTGGATTAGATTGTATTAGGTTTACAGTAGAATATTATAGATTAGGGATTGGGATTATGATTGGATTAGATGAAGTTTAGATGACGTGAAATAAAATATAAGATCATATTAGGTTTAATAAGAGTGAATAACTTTTAATAACAGTAGACCAGATCAGATGAGATTAGATCAGATCACATGGATTAAGTGAGTTACATTGGGCGGTACGGTTTTAATTTGCATACACAGTAATAAACTGTTGTTTTCTTGGTAACTGTGACTTTGCTGTAGACCCTTGGTGACCCTTCAGGCGCTGTCTGAGACCAACAGGAAGCAGTGGATGGAGGCGATGGATGGAAAAGAACCGGTGAGGATCATTCATCACTGTCTCTCCTGCGCCCCCTGCAGGTCTCAGGAGGATAGACTGCATTTCTGCCTCACTGCTGTCTCTCTCTCTCTCTTTCTTTCTCTCTTTCTCTCTCTCTCTCTCTCTCTGTCTTTCTTTGAATTATTTGTATAAACTTTAATGTTCTTCTCTGTCTTTTTCTCTGTAGATTTATCATTCTCCGATTCAGAAACAAGCTGAAAGTATGTATCACTTATTTTTCATAAACACAACTTTAATTTATGGATAGAATTTTTAAACATAACATTTTGTACTTTTATTTCTGTTTGTTTATAATCCATGTGTTCAATGATCAAAATATTTCTGTAATAAAAATGATTTGCAGTAGGTTATTTGTTCATATTCAAAATTCATATTTTTATTTAATATATACATTTGATTTGGCAGTTTATTAAATATATGCACTTTTACATTAACTTATTTTATTTATTATATGTGTGTTTGTTTGTTCCACAGTGGAACTGAACGAGACAGGATTCAAGTTTGTAAGAAAATGCATCAATGTCATCGAGACCAAAGGTGAAGTAGATTTCATTCAGAGTGAAATTCAAAAGGAAATGAAAGAGAAAAAAATAGAGTAGAAGCAGAAATGAAATTAATATTTTAGATAAAATAAGGAAAAGAAAGCAAGTATTTAACAGTGAAAACAAATGGAAACTGAGGGAAGTTTTTACAGGTTTTACAGATGTGTCTGATACTGTTTCTTCAGTTTTAATTCATTTAAAATAAATATGAGCCCTTCCTGCTTTTATTTAGAACAAAGTTAATTCCTTAATATTCTTTATAACATTAAAGATTTAATAAACACACACACACACACACACACACACACACACACACACACACACACAAATGCATATACACCAAGAGTGAACAAGAGAGGGCAGCAGTGCACCACCATGTGCTTTGCTTCAGCAGTGGTGTGTGTGTGTGTGTGTGTGTGTGTGTGTTTAAATCGAAACCTGTAAATGAAGGACATTCACACCCTCTTTAAGACGAGGACAGTAAAAAAAGTAAAGGATGTGTCTGTGGAAGAGAAAAGAAAGAGAAGCAGGAGAAGAGAAAGGGAGGGAATGAAAAAGCAGAATGAGAGGTGGATAATTAAAAGGCAGAGGACAGAAAACGAGTCATAAATTGAAAAAAGGAGGGAAGAAAATAGGAAGAAACGAGAGAGACTCCCCCTTCGCTGTGAGAGCCAGATTGACATTTTTTTCATTCCTCAGACGTTACCTCGCTCACAGAATGAAGGAAAAGAACGAAACCATAAAGAAGAGCAGTTATAGACAGACTCTGTGTAATACACATATAATAAGTTTATATTAATAACAGGTTTATAATAGTGTATTCACCATTGCTCTTTAATGTTATCCCGCATGGATCCTTTTTATAATGAGTGAATTAAGGTGGACTGAGATGTTCTGAGGCAGCTACACATGAGCCTAAGCATCCTCCAAAGGAAGTTAAAGCAGGGTGGACCAGTGGAACTGTGTTCTCTGGAGTGAACTCATGCTGGGTTCTGCTAGATATTAGAACATTGCTGTGAGGATTTAATGGCATTCAGCCTTCACATAAACATGAGTGTGTGGAGCACGGTTCCTCCACCCCGTGCTGTATATACTCCACCAGCTGTTGTTTAGTGTATGTTTAGTGTACATTAGGAGCTGTGGTATAGCTTTAGCATTAGCGTTAGCAGCAGTGTAAATGCTGTTAGCAGCGTGAGCAGGAACGCTAAGGCTTTTATGAAGCTATTAGCATGAGGAATGTGGTTAATGAAGCTCGTTAGTGGACGTGTTTACACCGCTAACGGATCAATAAAACTCCCCCGACATTACGCTGCACACTTGGCCAGCGACAGTGCTAGCGTTGGCTAAACGCTAGCGCTCTTGGCAGCTGCAGTGAATCACTGAACTTTTCCACTGACTCCAGCAGAACACTCTTCCTGTACTACACCTCCATAATCCCTCTATCACTCTATCCATCACCACTCTCACTCTTTTTCCTTTATCCCTCTTTTTTATTTTATCCTGCAATTTATGCTCATCTCTTTCCCTCCCTCTCTCTCTCTCTCTCTCTCTCTCTCTCTCTCAGGTCTGACTCAGGAAGGTGTGTACCGGACGGTCGGTAGTAACATCCAAGTCCAGAAACTTCTGAATGCCTTTTTTGGTGAGCGTCTGATCTAAAGCAGTGTTTGTCTGTTGATTGTTTTTTGATTGTGTAGTGACTGTGGTGAGTGTTCTCCTCCAAGTATGTTGAGCTCTTGTTTGTTTGTGTGTAGACTCAAAGTGTCCGGGAGACGTGGATTTGAACCACAGTGACTGGGACATTAAAACCATCACAAGTGCCATGAAGTTCTATCTGCGGTACACATATACATACGTACACACACACACACACATACAGACAGAGTGAGAGAGAGTTATTTGGAAACAAGCACACTCACTGTAAATATTTACAGTCTTCTATGTAACTGATAATTAAAATGTTCTTTTTCTGTGTGTGTGTTTGTGTGTGTTTCTCCCACAGGAGTCTGAGTGAACCGTTAATGACCTACACCCTGCACAGAGAGCTCATCAGCGCAGCAAGTAAGAACCCACCATGTACTTAGACCTTCCTAGAACTCACTTTTAACCCATAGCTGAAATCTTCAGATGCCTAGAATCCTTGCCATTACCTTTGTAGAGTTCATAGACTGACAGATACAGAGCTGTCAAGAACTGACAAGTTCCACAGCTCTAGAACCTCAAGAAGGTACAAATTTACCTTTCTAAACCTTACAGCAAGTGTTCACAGTTCTAGAGCCACACGTTTCATGTCTTAGATCCCATTCTCAGCTCTAGAACCTGTAGTTTCAGCCTTTTTAGAACTTTAGAAGAGTTTCACTGTTCTAGAACGCATGTCTGTGTCGTGTCTGAAAGCTGTTTCATTTTTGAACAAACAAATTGAATTCAAGAAATTTGTTTGTACTCAGTCCCTTGTGTTGTGTTCCCAGATGAGTGCGCACTGGTCTTTTTCTCTCTCAATGTGTGTGTGTGTGTGTGTTTGGGCTATTTGAGGACTCTTGTTTCTGCTCCATCTGTTTAGAAGAAAAAAGGAACAGAGAGAGAGGAAATCCCTGTTTAGGTCTTTTCTCTTAGTAGTACACACTCACACACAAACACACACACACACACACACAGAAACACAACAGCTTCTACTGTATCTTTCCACTTGATTAGACTTCTGTTTCTACTCTCTTCTCTGGGGGTCACATGCTCAGTGTGTGTGTGTGTGTGTGTGTTTATCTTTGTGTACAGACACTGAGGTTACTGCACCCTTAATGACTCCTCTGTGTGTGTGTGTGTGTGTGTATGTGTGCGTGTGTATAGAGTCAGAGAATCTAGATTATCGTTTGGGGGCGGTTCACTCTCTGGTATATAATCTTCCTGAACAGAATCGAGAAATGCTGGAACTCCTCATTAAGCATCTGGTCAGGTAAATCTCTCTCTCTCTCTCTCTCTCTCTCTCTCTCTCTCTCTCTCTCTCTCTCTCTCTCAGACACACAGTGTGTGTGTTGTGAAATGACAATGGTTAAACGAATCCAAACATTCTTAAATGTTTATTTTGTTGGGGTCTAGAACAGAACAGAACACTTGAACTAGAATGTAATGATGGCACAGAAAGTCCAGTACATCATTTGTATAGAGAGAGAGAACGTAGACCACACACAGCCGTTTTCCACCAATGACCACCAGAACCAATCCGGTTCTGTTCCTGTCTGGAACCTAATCTGGAGTCACTTGGCTCGATTCAACCAACATAAACAGGTCACAGAACCAGGAAAGGTCTGTTCCCAGCTGGAGCAAAAGAATGGTGGGTTCTTCAGCAAGAACCATGATGGTGACTGTGGATGAGTTGAGATAAAGAAGCTCCAGAAAGAGCTCAGAACCTGAAATAAAGCGTCATGTCTCAGTGGAGCTGGATGGGTCATTTACAGAGTGTTATAGAAATAAATAAAAGGAAATAAAAAGGGAACGTGCTCCATCTGTGTGTTTCTGGGGCTAGGTTCAGTGCCACTCGAGGAGAGTCGGCTACTTTTCTTTGCTGTTGACCACTGAACTCTGCATCATTTCCACGTCGTATCTTATTTTAATCTGACTGCGCTGTAAACAGTGGATTAACCATGACTCTGTCCTGACTCTATCTGTTTATCTCTGGGCAAGAGAACCCACTGGAACCCAGCTCAGCAGTGACCCGCGCTGATGACGTATCTTTGGTCCCCAACACAAAAATGCAGGGGACCGGTTCACTGGCAAGGTGGCAATGGTGTATTAGCAAGCTCTGATTGTGCTCTGATTTATTTCACTCACTATGGAGATGGATATGGCCACTAGGGGGCCTGCAGAATACTATCACAATGTATCTAGTTGTATCAAGACATGCTGGGAAACTGCTGAGCCATAAAACACACCAGAACAAAACAGCAACCACAGTGAAGACACTTTGGGAAGATGTTGTTAATCTTTCTCTTTCACTCTCTCTCTTTAACACACAGACGTACATACACACAGTCAGACCTGCAGACATACCCACATATCTGAGGAGTGTGTTCTTGCTGGGGGAAGTGGCAGTAAACACACCCATTGTTTTTTCTTTAGACATCTTCAGCTGAAGAATGCCTTCTAAAGGCTTAGGTGCCCAAGACTCCGCCCCTTCTCTTTATTTACACTTCATTATCTGCATTTACTCTGCACTGCTCAGCTCCCAGAACATGAGAGCAGCCTCAGGCAGGACACACACACTCACACACACACAAAAACACAGACGAGCCACAAGATTAAAACCACTGCCAGGTGAAGGTAGTGACACCGATGATCTAGTTCCAGCGCAGTTCAGAGTAAGGATCATTCATTCTGTTTCACACAATCCCCCCATCACTCACACACATGTTCCACACGCTCACACCTTCATTCATTCATTCATGGTCTGTAATCATTGGGCACAAGGCAGGAACACACCCTGGAGGGGGCACCAGTCCTTCACAAGGCGGGAGGAAACCGGAGCATGGGGACACGGGGAGAACACACCACACTCCTCACAGACAGTCACCCGGAGCGAGACTCAAACCCACAACCTCCAGGCCCCTGGAGCTGTGTGACTGCAACACTCCCTGCTGCTCCACCTGCCGCCCACACTCACACCAGTCTATGTTTTTGTTCAGTGTGTGTAGCTATAGCAACGAGAACCTGATGACACCATCAAACATGGGTGTGATCTTCGGGCCAACGCTCATGAGGGCAGAGGAGGACACGGTGGCGGCGATGCTGGACATAAAGTTCCAGAACATTGTCGTGGAGATCCTCATCGAAGAGCACAATAAGGTCAGAGCTGTCTGTAGGTGTGAGTGAGTGAGTGAGTGAGTCAGTGAGTGAGTGTAAGGGACTGTCAAACAGATGTGAGTGTGTGACTGGGTAAAAACTTAAAGAAGATGAATGAATGAATGAATGAATTCCGAGATAAAAACACAGTTAAACTGTCAAAGATTTTGTTCTGAAGAATTCAGTGCACCTTATTTTTTTTTTTGATGTTTCTTTGAAGTCTGTCTCTTTGATGTTCTCTCTCAGATTTTCAGAGGTCCTCCGGAGGAGAGCACGGCACCCCCAGTCCCACCCCCAAGGGCGGTGCCTCGGAAGCGACAGCCAATCACCATCTCCAAACGGCCACCGAGAATTACCCCCTCCCTCCAGCAGCCCAACTCCGAGAGTAAATAATTATAAAATATCAATAAATATCATTAACATCTGTCAGCCTTCATCATCACCGTCGTCACCATCATCTTCATCATGTTCATCTTCATCGTTTTACTCTTAAGTAACATTTTTCATTTTTATTTTCATACTTTCATAGTTTTTTTAATTGTTATTAACAGTGTTTTTGTGACTTCGTATATCATTCATTCGTTATTAATTACCAAATTTTCAGAATGTTTTTCTTTTATATTTGATCTGACTAATATTTTATTTTTTGGGGTCTTCAAAAATTTCACATCTATTTTAACAATTATTTTTAAAATTTAAAATTCTTATATTTTGTGTCATTTATATCTTTAATGCTATTAGTTGTATATCTTCCATATGACTATATGTAACATTAACGTTGCTATTTTTCTGATTAAGAATATTTTTAATTTTTACCCTTTTTTGTTTTATAATATATGACCATATCTTTTCATATTTTCAGATGTTTTTGTAATCTTCCTTTTTATTTTTATTTCTTTTTTACATTTTTATACTTTTACTAACTAACATCTTTATTATTTAGTAGATTTCATTTTTGTTTATTTGTTTTGCTCTTATGTAAAGGCATATTTCTCATTGCTGTGAGAGGCTGAGTGCATGCGTGTGTGTCTGGGTAAAGCTTCCCATGAATCCTGTGTTAATAATATGTTAATAATATATTAATAATCTGAGATATATCATAGACAACACTTTATAGCACCGTAATGTCAGAAACAAACAGAAAAATAGAGACAGCTGTTATACCTGTGTAATAAGCAGTTAGAGTTTGTACTGCATGCTTTATTACACTCTGAATTATGTATAAAGCATTATGAATGCAGAATTAATCTAATTACATTAGAATTACACAGGAGCTTTGCAGACTTATCCCTGGAGTTGTGTTACACATTTATAACAATGAATGTATAATTGATTACAGGTGCAGGATACTTTGTAACAGTTATAGACTATATACGATGAGCTTACCACAGGTGTTATAAGTAGTTATGCATGTTTTATAACACAGTTTACATGCTGTTAAAATGTTCTAAAATCACAGGATCCCTGGGAAGATTTGCTGTGTGTTTTTTAGCGCAAACGTTTTTACGATTTCAGAGAAAAGTCTGGAGAGGTGCCGCAGTGTCGTCCTGTTCGCTTTTTTTACGAGAACAGCTCAGCCAGCACCTGCTTCTATTCTGTGTATATTTTTTTAATGCTGGCTAATATTACTGCCACACACACACACACACACACTCAAACGCGCACACACACTCAGAAAGAAAATACAGATAATTTTAACAGTGTTTCTTCTGGCGTTTGCTCACACTCTGCTGTTGTGGACCCCAAGAAAATCACCTTAAATCACCTCGAAACACTGCTAACACACACACACACACACAGACACACACACTTAATGCAATGTAGGTTAAAGTCAATTTAATTTCCCGGAGTAAGGCGAGCTCGGCCCTGCCCTGTAAATCATGTGTGTTTTCACTGGAGAAGCAAATGGCCTCAGTTCACCTTAAAATTAAAGTTAAACGAATTTATGATTAATTAAATTAATTAGGATTCTGATCTCACAGAAAGCATTTCAAAAGCTCCAAGGAGAGTCACATGTGATATTGACTTCTCCTTGATCTTCATTTACTATATTTATAAACCCAGATCAAAGATGCAATCGCCACAAAAGATAACACACTAACATCTGATGAACAGACTCAGTGGTTAGTGTTCTCCTCCGAGCGTGTTGAGCTGATGAATATAATCAGTGGTTAGTGTTCTCCTCCGAGCGTGTTGAGCTGATGAATATAATCAGTAGTTAACATTGATTCCCAAATAAAAAATGGATAGTGGTCATATCCCGTGTCCCTCAAAACGGTGAACAGTGAAGGTCCTCCATGCAGTGGACGTCTCTGTCCTCTAGAGGGGTTGTAGGATATCCCTTGCTGCAGTCAAGTCTGCTCTAGTGCGCAGACATCAGGAAATGATGTGTAATTAAGTTTTAGAGTCCGGTTCTTTAGGATATTAAATATCTGCAGGAGAAGCACTTTTCGTGGGGTTCTCACACACTTCCTGCCGTAAACAGCCTGCAGACGAGCGTCTTTATGTCCGTGGCGTGACAGCGGTGCCGTTTAAGTGCAGCAGGCAGAGGAAAAGAGAACAAGGGAATGTGAAGCATTTGTGAGGGAAGAAGGAGCTAGTAACTGTCTTCATTTTCCACTGCGTCTTCTTCAGAATACAACCAGATTAGAAAATCCAGTTCGGGCTGAATTTAAACACACACACACAACTCCATGTCCTCAGACCCCACTCCACTAACAACACAGTGTCTGGCCTCAGTTTAGGGTTTAAATATGTTGCCTCCTTCGCTTAGTGTGTGTGTGTGTGTAATGCATGCATACAATATGTATAATGTGTGTTCGTGCAATAGGTGTCTGTGTGTGTATACGTGTGTATGTATATTACATGTGTTTGTGCTTAATGAGTGTATAACTGTATCGGTGGTTAGTGTTCTCCTCCGAGTGTGTTGAGCTGATGAACGGATTTAAGCCCTAGTGCTTTAGAGATCACAGTCCTCAGTGTGTTGCTAACCGAGTTGTTTGTTAGCGACATTAGCCTCGTAGCTGCTGTGTTTCTAATGAAGAGAATGTGGGACCTGTTTTTTCTTTTTAATTTTGTTTAGCTTCTTTCTCAAACTCTGGTTTAAGCTTCGTCTCTGTAGCGTCTCTGCCGTCTCAACGCTTGTTGCTGAGTGCTGCTTGTTTACTTGTTAGCTTGTGGCGTTTGCTTGTTGTTGAGTTGCTGCTCAGGGCTGATGAAGTTGTTTTTAGTGATTAACCTTTAAACTCATTATTCTCCATCTCTCGTTAAAACACAGATGAAGCTGTTAATCACTTAATGTGACTTTATGCTTTTTAGCGAATGGTGCTGTGTGTGTGTGTGTGTGTGTGTGTGCATTGATTAAATGAATGCAGTTGTTTTCCATTTACCACTTACCCTCACTGAGCTGGAATAAAGTTTGTGTCTTTTGCTAAAAGCCGTGGAGGCTTGGTTTCTCCTGGTGTGTGTGGTATTTTTTTCCGTTTCCGTGAGCTCTTCCTGTGTGTGTGGGTTTTTAAACAATAACAAACATCACTCTTCATTTTTTACATCTTTATTTTCCTCCCTCTTTATTCTTTAATATTTCCAAGCGGGGTGAGGGGAGGGGTGTTTTTAGGAGCCCTGACTCAATTCTGATTAAACAAATGGAGTCCAGTCCGATCTAAAGGCAACACATTGACTAACAGCATGGTGGCACTGCAGGAAACATGTCTGACACAGCTGAAGGGTCTCAGGCTCCTGGGTTCGGTCCTCTCTGCTCAGGTGTGAATGGATGAGTGTGACTGTGTGAATAAGGTGTGTATAAGGGCAGTCTGAAGACTTTGGGATGCAGTGACACTGGTGTAAATATTAAATATAGAATAGATTCTCTTTCAGGAAGAAACCTGTACAAAGTACTGTGTTCTCAGACTGGGTCTGTGTGTAAGTGTGTTTGTGTGTGTAAGAGAGAGAGAGGGATGTTTTTGGTCAGGTTTTGGCAAATGTTCATGCAGCTGGGTATTTTGACTGATAGCATGTGTATGTGGAGTGTTTTTGTGTGTGTGTGTGGGGGGGGGTGGTAGAGAGATGTGAATGACTGTGTGGGTGTTGGTTTCTATGTATCTGTGTGTGTTTGTGTATATGTGAGAGAGAGAGTGTGTGTGAATGATGGTGTGAGTGTTCGTTTGTGTGTGTGTGTGCGTGCAGTGCAGCTGTTGTCCTTGGCGTCAGACCACAACAAACCCTCTTGTAACGCCTGAACTGAGAAACACATCCAAACCAGCCCTTAGAGTTAACAGACACCTGCTTGAATACCACCCCACTTTTCGACACTGTAGAGGACACAGTTCAACTGCTCCACGGCACTAAACCCCACAGGTTCATTTATCGCTGGACATGGTGGCCTTCTTTTTCATTGGGATGAGTTGGAGAGGTGTTTGTTCCAGATCTACTCATACAAAATCAGCGCTAAACTTCACTGACATTTATATGAAGGCTGCTGGCCATCACATCCTCACAGCAATGCTCCAGCTTCCCCACTGGAGACTGTTACACCTTTTATTTAAGATAAAATAAAAATAATTTACTTCATGTTATTTTAAAAACAAAAGGATCCAAAATATAGGTTGTTTTGTGTATTATGTTAAAACAGTTTACTAACAATGTTATAAGCATGTACTAACAGTTTGTATCAGTTGTAATGCCTTTGCTACCATTAGAGAGGTTTCATTCCTTGCTTATTATGTTGTAAATGAATCCCAGAAGCAAGCTTTTCTCAATGTCAAAAAGGTTAGCTGCACTTTTCTGAGGTCTTTTGATGTGGTTCGAGGAATTTTTGTTTATAAATATCCATGAATTTTTGTTCAAACAAAGCCAGTCCAGGAATAAAATCCTTCTGAACCAATTTAAAACAACTCCAGATTCAGAGCTCACTGCTCTGCTTCGAGGGTCAATCATTCACTTTAATAGCCAAAACAGTATCTATCTGCTTGTTTTCTTTAAATGAATAAATGTATGCCACATAAAGTGGGTCCCCCATGTATCCGACAAAATGGGTCTGTTCCAAAACCTAGTGAGCTGTCTAACTAGCTGCAATTCTTAGATACCTCATTATGCTGCCTACGATGGTATCTTAATTTGGCAGAATTTTAAGGAAGCATCAAACCCTTCCTTAGCCGTGAAGGCAATCCCAGAATGCAATGCCAGAGCAACTCCTGTCCATTTCAATCTTTTCTCAGAGCAAATATAATTAAAATCGCAATAAAAACGGGAAGATTAGAATCCATCGTAATGAAACGTGGCAGTAACTCTTGCCACTGAGGTAGTAAAAAGACACTGGTTGCATGCGGTGGGTGGGAACAAACCGTGACACAATTGCTCTCTAAATACAGCGTCTCAATAATCTGCCTCATGCATTAAAAAATGCTGTCAGTGATTTATCCAGAATTCTACTACATCCAGGCCACTAGGTGTCAATGTATATGCTGTAGAATCATTTGACAGAGAAAATGACAGCGCAAACAGTAACGGAAAGCTAAAAGCTTCCAACTAGCTTTACGTACGCTAGCCATGACATACGCCATGCCTCGTGGATCATTATAACAGAGTCATGACATTGTTATAACATGCTTATGCCTTTTATTGTATTTATGACATTTTTGTTATGCTTTGGACATATAACATGTTTGTGACATTTTATGAAACATTTGATGTGGTAATGACATGTTTATAAAAACATCCTTATGCCATGCTAATGAAATATTCATGACATGATAATGGCTTCTTTATAACACAATCATTGCATAGTTGATTTATAACATGTTAATGATATCTATTTGTCCGTGTTATAACCAAGGTATATTGGTTATATTGGTATACTGGTACATCTGAGGCTCATTTACCACAATAAGACACATACATTATTGCATAATTAACTGTGAATTCTGATTAATTTGAGTACAATTAGCATACTTCTATTGATTAATGAATATTCAGTGAGTAACAGGTGAGTAAGTCTAGAGTTTAACTCCATGTTTTTCTGCTTCTCTGTTCCAGGTCAGGAGATAAATGGTTCGGCTCATTATACTCCTGATTCTGATTTCAGCTTTACGAGTCCACCTCTGTATCATAGATCAAAACTGACCCCACCTCCGGTGGCCCCGCCCCTGCCATCCTCGCCTCCATCTCTTCCTCGCTCCTCTCCTCCATCTCTCCCTCGTTCCTCTCCTCCATCTCGCACTCCTCCTCAGCGTCTTGGTGTTGTAGGGAAACCCGATCCCTCTCGGCCGAATGGGGAGCCCACAGCAACCACCGTCAACCGGACACAGTCTTTCCAGGGCAGGAGACCGCCTCCCAGGGTCACCATGACAACCAGAGACGGTAACCTAGCAATCAAAACACATTATTTATTTATTTATTTATATTTTCTATTATCTTGTTTTTTTTATATTGTTGCTCTGTCTGAAGATCCTATTGATCTGGGTGGTGGAGGGTTAATAAGGGAGTGCTCATTAATGCAAGGGGTGGGTGCGAAGTGTGTGAAGTTGTTTTGTTAGAAGGGTTTTGGACCCGCCCGGGTTAGAGACGGATCAGCACTAACCAAGTCCAGTCACAAATTTCAGAACAGCTCCTCATTTTAGAATTCAGTTCACAGATAGTACAGAGTAATGTCTATAATATATAATATATTCTGAAGTATTTGTGTTTGTGTGTGTGTGTGTGTGTAGCTGAGAGCGACTGTTTAAAAACTCGCCCATTTCCAGAGAAGACAACAATCTGCCGACCACCTACTCGGCCCCCGGACCCCCCCTCACGCCCTTTAGCCAATCAGAAGACACCCAATGATGACACACCTGCTTCATAGTGAGTACACACACACACACACTGCACAGAATTTATGTTTGGCTTCAGTTATAATTCTTCTTACTCTACACAGGTGCCTTTGTAGGGAGTACAGATCAAGGCATAACCCTAGCTTATTGAAACAAAGCCTATATACACATCTGGATTTAAGAATTTCCTAAGCAGTTAATCCTTAATGAGGAAAGTTCTTCTCTCGGACTCACAGCACAGGTGTTCCTCAGGTGTTTCCCAGGTGTTCCCAATGTGCTCCATGTGTTACCCAGGTGTTCCAAGTGTTTCTCACGGGGTGTGCACTTATTCCTCTCTTAGTTGCCAATTGATTGCGCAATTCTTATCTCTCAACTCTGATGTTAACGACCTGGAACTTTCTCCTCTGAGATGAGTTGGAGTGGTGGGTGTGATCCAGAACTAATCTCCAACACCAGCCCCTGACCCTCACTGATGATTATGAAGCTGAACACCATCAGATCCTCACAGCAGTGTTCCAAAATGTACACTGTAAAAAAAATTGTTAAGCAGTAAGTCATGACAACAACTTTGTGTCCTTTACCTCAACTTTTCAAATTAAGTTTTGTGATTTCAACGGGATTTTTTGAGTTTTCAGGTTTTGAACACAAGTTCTTTAATTACTCTAATTACCCACCCCCACCCCCACTCCCCCTTGTTCACTCATTGTTGTGTGTTGTGAGGGTGGGAGTAATATATAGGATGCTTTTAGGTTGTTTATTGGTGTTTGGACATATCAGGTCCTTCTTTGTAGCGAGAACTGTGTTTTGTCTGAGGCCTCGCCCTTAGGGTTAACCACTGCAGCTTTGGTAGGTTCCAGCTGAGTCTCTTTACATGCCATGTCCAAATGCTGCCTGTCGTTTGTTTACTAATCTGTGATGTTCTTTTCAGTGAGTTTAAATAAAGAGTGTTAAGAACAAGCTATGTAGCTAGAAAGTTCTTCTTGACACTAGTCGTCACAATAAAAAAAAAAAAAAGCTTTCAATTTTGGTAGTTAACTAGAAACAACAAGCAGTTTAAAGTCAAATCAACTTGCAATAAGGAATTCAAAGCCAAAT
Organism: Hoplias malabaricus; assembly: GCF_029633855.1. Classification (NCBI taxonomy): domain Eukaryota; kingdom Metazoa; phylum Chordata; class Actinopteri; order Characiformes; family Erythrinidae; genus Hoplias; species Hoplias malabaricus. The sequence goes on along the minus strand of NC_089801.1, from coordinate 39,487,536 downwards.
TTGACATAAAGTCATGAGCTTTTTTTATTTTTATTTGTTGAAGCTGGTGAATTGTCACAGTGTTGGGAACTAAACCATGACAAGTAAACCTTGCAGAGTGCTGATTGGCCAGAGAGAGTCATCACATTACGCCATGCAATGCAGACATCCAGCACAAACTTTCCATTTGTAAACTCTCCAAGCTACAGCAAAGACCACATTTGTTTTTATCTGCCTCACAACAGCAGCTCAAATTACACCATGGTCTTTTGGGTCCCTTTGATCGGTGGCCAAAAAATTAATCCAGTGAGAGCTGGAATTTGCAACAAGGAAGCAAAATAGTCTACAGACATGTCTGAACTGATGACAGAGCCATGTTCAGTCCTTCACAAAAACAACAACAACAACAACAATGTGCAAATACACAATGAACAAACCACTCTTAACACTGGAAAATGAACCAGGAACCAGGGACCAAACAGAATAGAGTCCAATAGTACTGCAGTAGAAGAAGAGGAACTTCAGCACACTGTAGCAATGGGTCCTGAGTGCTGAGGCAGTTAGTTTTGGTGTCATTTTGGGTTCACAGGGTGAGCCTGGTGCTATATGAGCATGAATAACTGACCAGAGGTGTTTCAGAGTGGACAATCCTTCCTCTAAGGACTTAAAAACCCAGACGTATGAAAATAGAAAAGCAGACTGCGCCAGTTTCCCGGTTCCTGCGTCGTTTCACAGCAGGGAGGGGGTGTGTTTGTGTTAAAATGGGAGCAGTGTATGGTCACTACTGTCCAGTAATGAAGAGAATATCCCCATGTCACCGCTTGGACTCTATCCATCGTCTGTAATTGAACCAGCTCTGGACGTTTCTACAGCCTCCAGTAGCCTGTGGACAGATGGATGGCCATTCTTAAGGCAATGCAAATACACACACAAACACAATTTCATACTCACATTAAGCTTGGTATTCCTGAAATTAGGAGGACATAACATTTTGTCCTTCACTTCTAATACAGCTGAAGGTAACCAGACATCTCTGGACCATGTACATCAAGTACATTATGGTGGACATACAGATATTAAGTTGGCTAGAGAGATATTAGGGAAACTACAGAAGTATTAATATATTAAGGCAGTTATATAGATTTTAAGGCAGCTAAAGCATATCATGGCTACAGAGATTTTAAGGTGGCTTCAGAGATCATTTAAGGAGGTTACAGACATTAATTTGATATACTGTTCTGATTCCTGCAATGCTCTCTGAGATTTGTAGCTGCTTTATTGCACAACATCTGTCACAGTGTGATCCTGAAGCCACTCCTGGAATCTGGAGATGTTTTTGGAGCTCTATTTTTAGAGCTGAGGCCGGTTTTACCTGCTCGATTGTACCCGGATACGAGGACAATACTGTGATTAGCTCGGCTGAATGGGAGGAGGGTGGAACTGTGGTTAGGTGTTGATTTGCCTCTGGATGTTGTCTTTGGCGTTCAAGTTTTATTTCATTTTTTTTACTGTTCTTTTGTGGGTTTTAATATGAATATTTTGAAGGTGCTGTTGAGCTGGCCTCAGTCCATCCGTGACACTGAGGGCCTTAAAAACTCCAGCAGCCCTGCTGTGTCTGATCCACTCTTACTAGCGTAACACACCACCACCATGTCAATATCACCACATTATTCACCACTCAAATCATAACTGTCATAAAATGTATGCAGAGCAACAGGTGGACTACATTCTGTAGCTGTAGAACTACAAAGTGGTGCTGTGTGGTCAGTGGAGCTTAGAGAGTGGACAGTGAGAGTAGAAATAAGAAGATGGATTTAATGTTATGACTGGTCAGTTTGTGTGCAGCAGTGTTTATGGCTTTGTATGTATTCTTAATATCTGGAAGATAGCTTTAGTGTTGTTTGATGCTTTTGATTGCATTCAGCCACAGGTCCTCACGCTGTAAGGTCTTGCAGTGGCCTGTGGTATGTGCTTTATCACATAAAGATTTCAGGTTGTTGCCTTTGGTAAGCGGAACTCATCCTTTGATGTTATTGTGTAAGGCGTCCCACAGGGTTCTGTTCTCAGCCCTATTCAACTTTCATATTTACATCCTCTTCTTTGATCTTGGTTCCTCTTATTCAAATGTATAAAGCGATTTTTATAATCAAATCCATGTAGAAGTAAGCTTGGTTAAGATGAGCTTGTTCAGTCCCTAAACCTCGCCGCTAATCTCACCCACAGCAAAAAAAATAAAAAAATAAATATCAATCAAAAAGGAAATCTCCTAAGATCTCAGTAGTTTCTCCTAGACATCAATGAGATCAGATAGAAAGCACAAGTCTCCTGTTGCTCAAATGTGTCTTGTGACATAAGAGATCTCATAAGAGATTAGTGGAGATCTCAGTAAAGTCACTATCTCTCTCTCTCTCTCTCTCTCTCATATTTCCTTTATGTCTCATTCTTTCTCTCCTAAGGAATATTAGGAGAACATCATTGTATTTCCTGAGCCATTACAGACCAAGTTATGAGCAATAAAACTTACTCTGGGCAGCAACCAATCATCATCACTCAATAAACCTGCTGGAGAAACAGGTGGAGACAGAACTCAGTGGAGCTAAACTGTAGGCGGTGCCGCTTGCTCCCGTTGCTGCACGCACTCTGTACTTCATTAACACAGAAGGGTTTGTGTGGATCAATCTGTATTGGTTATAGTTTAGAAACCGCTGGATGTTATGGGAGGAGTCGGTGGGTAGTTCTTAAACTGGGAGCTTGTGTCTGATTGGTTCTGCTGGACATTGTGGGAGGAGTCATTATATTTCTGGTGTTTTAGCTGCTGTGAAAATTAAGCTTTAGATGATCAGCAGGGTTCTCTTGAGGAAAGGAGATAAAGAGATAAAGGGATGAATGGATGCATGGATGTATTCCCTCCATTTCTTCGTATTTTTGGTTTTTGTTTATTAAATGGTTTATTCGTATTTGTTTTTGTTTCCTTTCCTACAGTGTCGCCTCCAAGACCAAGTTCTTCGAGAATGCGTCCAGGCAGGCCGGAAGGTACCACTTTTCATTCTTCTCTCATTTGCATTCATGCAGCTCTGTGTCCCACTCTTATGGGAAGGCTTTACTCAATATGTTTGTAACATTGCAGTGAAAATTTGATTGCATTCAGTCAAAAATTAGTTCTGAGAATACAGGTCCCAGTGCAATGCCCGATGCTGTGGCATTGAGCATGCTGAACTTAGGCTCATGTACAGCTGATCCAGAGTTGTGCACACCTGGCCTCTTCTGATTTAGAAGGGTTCCCGTTCACTGGTTCACATGAAGAAGAAGATTGAGACAGAAGAAAGTGAAGAAAAATGTGATGAAAATGAAGAATACGAAGAAATATAAAACAGAGAAGAAGAAGGAGAAGTAGCAGTTGCTCCAGGGCACTTCAGCTGTGGATGTCGAGGAGGGAAGAGAAAGCGATGTTCCTTCTTGGTCCCGACCTCATTCTCCCTGCCGGCCCAGGGCATTGAACCAGCCACCTTCCGGGCCCAAGCCCACTAATCTCTGCCGTCCCTGGAGGTCCGAGTAATTAGGTGAAAGTGTAAACATGCAGAACACCTCTCTCTTGGGTTCTGAACCTCATTTATAACCTGTCAGACTCTGCAGCGCAGTTCCTGAATTGGACAGAACCAGGCGGTCGGAATATGGCTCTATAAATGGCATTCCCGCCATTATGTCTCTGAAAGGCGTTTGAGTCGAGGACCCCACGTCTGTGTAAGCTGCATGTCAATCCCTGTCAGTCCCACAGAATTCTCCGGGCAACAGAGCAGACTGGACCAGAACATGCATATCTGGGAGCCCAGAACCGGGGGCCAGATGTTGAGGGGCTGTGCTGGTGAGCAGGTGCTTGTGTAAGGTCTGCTGGAAACTCGTGGGAGGTTCGGAAACGCCAGGTCCCTGGCATGAAAGGTTCCCATGAAGTTACAATTCATCCAGTCCCCAGTTCTGAAATGTGTGTATGAATATTTGGAACGGTTCTGCAGGGTCATATTAGCCACCCGCGGTCAGAAGAGAGATTCCTAATCCTGTTCATTGCGTGTCCAGCTGTGCGTGGTCTTAAGACCTCTTAAAGCTTTCCATCAAAGCTGCTGAAGCCCGGAGAGAGTTTTATATGCTTTATGTTTTAAAGGTTGTGTTTTACTGCACCGCTGCATGAACACATTAATGAATTAGAGACCACTATAAAAGCAGGAGACCCCCGTTGTTTTGTCTGAATGAAGCTTAGAGACAAACCCCGGCTTTGTCTCATTCTTGCGTCTCAATTCCAAGAAGCAGCTGCTGCTTTTCTCTGGTTTTACTCAGGAGCCGATAAATCTCTCCTATTTTATTCCGGCGATCGCAAGATGCTGCCAGAAAAGAGGGAAGAGAAGAGAAAACTTTTACAGACATGTGCTGAGCACCAGGCGTTTGGAAGCGACGTTAACTTTATAAAGAACATATCCGCGCTTCTGCCACCGAGAAACACAGCAGCAGGAGCTTTACTCCACACACACTTACTTAAATACCCTGAGTGGGTCCCAGTGGGTCTGAAAGGATGTGGAGCGGAGAGTGTGTGAAACTGTCCACAGAGGCGTGAGTGTGTGAGTGACTAGGTGAGCGTGTGACAGGGTGAATGTGCGAATGTGTCCACAATTGTGCTTGTGTGAGTGACAGGGTGAGTGTGTGTGTAACCAGGTGAGCGTGTGACAGGGTGAGTGTGTATGTAACCAGGTGAGTGTGTGACAGGGTGAGTGTGTATGTAACCAGGTGAGCGTGTGACATGGTGAGTGTGTATGTAACCAGGTGAGTGTGTGACAGGGTGTGTGTGTATGTAACCAGGTGAGTGTGTGACAGGGTGAGTGTGTATGTAACCAGGTGAGTGTGTGACAGGGTGAGTGTGTATGTAACCAGGTGAGCGTGTGACATGGTGAGTGTGTATGTAACCAGGTGAGTGTGTGACAGGGTGTGTGTGTATGTAACCAGGTGAGTGTGTGACGGGGTGAGTGTGTATGTAACCAGGTGAGTGTGTGACAGGGTGAGTGTGTGTGTAACCAGGTGAGCGTGTGACAGGGTGAGTGTGTGAAACTGTCCAGAGGTGTAAGTGGCAGGGTGAGTGTGTGAAACTGTCCACAGGTGTGAGTGTGTGTGTGACTGGGTTAGTGTGTGAAACTGTCCACAGGTGTGAGTGTGTGTGTGACTGGGTTAGTGTGTGAAACTGTCCAAAGGTGTGAGTGTGTGTGTGTGTGTGACTGGGTTAGTGTGTGAAACTCTCCAGAGGTGTAAGTGGCAGGGTGAGTGTGTGAGTAACTAGATGAGCGTGTGACAGGGTTAGTGTGTGAAACTGTCCACAGGTGTGAGTGTGTGTGTGTGTGACTGGGTTAGTGTGTGAAACTGTCCACAGGTGTGAGTGTGTGTGTGTTTGTGACTGGGTTAGTGTGTGAAACTGTCCACAGGTGTGAGTGTGTGTGACTGGGTTAGTGTGTGAAACTGTCCACAGGTGTGAGTGTGTGTGTGTGACTGGGTTAGTGTGTGAAACTGTCCACAGGTGTGAGCGTGTGTGAAACTGTCCACAGGTGTGAGTGTGTGTGTGACTGGGTTAGTGTGTGAAACTGTCCACAGGTGTGAGCGTGTGTGTGACTGGGTTAGTGTGTGAAACTGTCCACAGGTGTGAGCGTGTGTGTGACTGGGTTAGTGTGTGAAACTGTCCACAGGTGTGAGTGTGTGTGTGTGTGTGTGTGTGACTGGGTTAGTGTGTGAAACTGTCCACAGGTGTGAGTGTGTGTGTGTGACTGGGTTAGTGTGTGAAACTGTCCACAGGTGTGAGTGTGTGTGTGACTGGGTTAGTGTGTGAAACTGTCCACAGGTGTGAGTGTGTGTGTGTGTGACTGGGTTAGTGTGTGAAACTGTCCAAAGGAGGTAGTGTGTGTGTGTGACAGGGTGAGTGTGTATGTAACCAGGTGAGTGTGTGACAGGGTGAGTGTGTATGTAACCAGGTGAGCGTGTGACATGGTGAGTGTGTATGTAACCAGGTGAGTGTGTGACAGGGTGAGTGTGTATGTAACCAGGTGAGTGTGTGACAGGGTGTGTGTGTATGTAACCAGGTGAGTGTGTGACAGGGTGAGTGTGTATGTAACCAGGTGAGTGTGTGACAGGGTGAGTGTGTGTGTAACCAGGTGAGCATGTGACAGGGTGAGTGTGTGAAACTGTCCAGAGGTGTAAGTGGCAGGGTGAGTGTGTGAAACTGTCCACAGGTGTGAGTGTGTGTGACTGGGTTAGTGTGTGAAACTGTCCACAGGTGTGAGTGTGTGTGTGACTGGGTTAGTGTGTGAAACTGTCCAAAGGTGTGAGTGTGTGTGTGTGTGTGACTGGGTTAGTGTGTGAAACTCTCCAGAGGTGTAAGTGGCAGGGTGAGTGTGTGAGTAACTAGATGAGCGTGTGACAGGGTTAGTGTGGGAAACTGTCCACAGGTGTGAGTGTGTGTGTGTGTGACTGGGTTAGTGTGTGAAACTGTCCACAGGTGTGAGTGTGTGTGTGTGTGACTGGGTTAGTGTGTGAAACTGTCCACAGATGTGAGTGTGTGTGTGTTTCGACTGGGTTAGTGTGTGAAACTGTCCACAGGTGTGAGTGTGTGTGACTGGGTTAGTGTGTGAAACTGTCCACAGGTGTGAGTGTGTGTGTGTGACTGGGTTAGTGTGTGAAACTGTCCACAGGTGTGAGCGTGTGTGAAACTGTCCACAGGTGTGAGTGTGTGTGTGTGACTGGGTTAGTGTGTGAAACTGTCCACAGGTGTGAGCGTGTGTGTGACTGGGTTAGTGTGTGAAACTGTCCACAGGTGTGAGCGTGTGTGTGACTGGGTTAGTGTGTGAAACTGTCCACAGGTGTGAGTGTGTGTGTGTGTGTGTGTGACTGGGTTAGTGTGTGAAACTGTCCACAGGTGTGAGTGTGTGTGTGTGACTGGGTTAGTGTGTGAAACTGTCCACAGGTGTGAGCGTGTGTGTGACTGGGTTAGTGTGTGAAACTGTCCACAGGTGTGAGTGTGTGTGTGTGTGACTGGGTTAGTGTGTGAAACTGTCCAAAGGAGGTAGTGTGTGTGTGTGACTGGGTTAGTGTGTGAAACTGTCCACAGGTGTGAGTGTGTGAGTAACGAGGTGAGCGTGTGACAGGTTGAGTGTGTGAAACTGTCCACAGGAGTATGTGTGTATGAGTGATAGGGTGAGTGTGTGAGTGATAGGGTGAGTGTGTGTGTGTGAAGAGTACAGTAAGGGAACAGCAGGAATGTGTTCCTTCTTGTTTTAAGGCAGAAACGAATCTAATGTCCAGTCGTAGGTGGTTCCCTAGCCACAAAATATCTGGACTCAGTTTAAGCCCTGAGCGGAAATCTCAGAACAGCCAAAGTCTCGGATCACAAGTCTCCAGACGTCCAGGAGAATGAGTGATGGTGGAGAAACCCTGAGATAAAAGAATGCCGTTCCACTTGGAGCCTTAAACGCATATAAGAGAGTCTTAAATGGGGTCCTGTAACAGTGGACCCTCTGCTTTTCTCTCTCGTCTCGCAGTGATGCCCCTTAATCGAGCTGATGAAGAGAAGACCTGCACTGCTCAAATGTTGCTCGTCAAGACAATGTCTTCCACATCCTCCAAAAAAATGAGCACCGTTGAGAAACAGCGGGGCTCTGTTTTTTGTTCAGCTGCAGATAAACAGGACTCGGACCAGCATGAGATGTCACTGAGATCTCCACTCAAATTCAAGTTGAGACACAGGGGACAATCTCTACCTGACCTCAGTGTCACCCAGGAGAAACTACAGTGATACTGAGGAGACACTAAGAAGATATTAAAGTGGACCTTCAGAGATTATAAGGAGATGTTACAGAGATATTAAGGAGACAAATAAAAGATATAAAGGAGGATCTGTAGAGACATGAAGGAGACACCAGAAAGATATTAAGGAGACACTCTGGCGATGTTTAGGAGGATTTATAGGGATATTTACAAAGAACTACAGAGATAATAACGATACACTTCAGAGCTTTTGAAAAGACACAGGAATATTACGTAGGAACTTCAGAGATATTAAAGAGACACTACAGAGATAATAAAAACAGCGTAATGGCTCGCGTATAAACATCAGAGTAAGGCTGACGGCTGTGGGACTCGTGTCCAGTCTGTTGCTCAGTGTTAACTTCAATATGAGCTTCAGGAGGGATCCTGGCTCTTCTCCAAAGAAGAGATAAATAATCAATGTCAAGGGTCTAGAGTGTGTGATGGCACAGACCCTGCGCTGCTGTTTTTCTTCAGCAGGACTCAGCCGTAATGAGACGGAACAGAGGGATAAAACAGGAATTAGACAGAGATGTGATCCAATCCCGTCTGGACTCCCAGTGTTTCCAGGAGGGCACTGGCTCAGAGGATCCTCCACTACTTGATTATCAAAACATTAATGTAAAATTGACCGCTTAAATAGAAGAACTGAAATAAAGGGTGGGCTCTTACTTTGACTTTGACACAGTGCAGATTACATCACACACACACACACACACACACACACACACACACACACACACAATGTTTAATGTTACTTACCTCTGCTGTTTATTATATTCCTCATTCAGCCCTTCCGGAGCTTCAGCTGGGAACGAACTTCCAAGATGAGGTACACACTCCTTAATATTAACATGACCAGTCAGCCTGTTGTTCTGCATACTTAGTTATCCCCATTCCCATGTTCCTCAACAGTCAGGACGCCTACAGAGCAGGTGTGATTTAGGTGGTGTATCATTCTCAGCGCTGCAGTGACGCTGATGTGGTGGTGGTGTGTTAGTGTGTGCTGTGTTGGTACAAGTGGATCAGACACAGCAGTGCTGCTGGAGTTTGTAAAGCCTGTGTCCACTCACTATCCACTTTGTGGGACAGTGTCCTGTGGGCACTTTCCATAGGACGCTGCCCACAGAATGCTGTTGTCTGGGTGTTGGATTTGGTTGGTGGACTATTATGGTGGACTACTATATAAATACTACAGTAGCACTGCTGTGTCTGATCCACCCCCAGCACAACACACACTAACACACCACCACATCAGTGTCATTGCAAATCATACCTGCTCTGTGTAGGAGAACAGGGGGAAAGTGGGGGTAAACAAGTATGAAAACAATTGGCGCAGGAACTGCGGGGGAATGTGAGAGATGTGTCTCCCACAAAATTAGAAACAGATGCATTTGTCCCCTCCAAAAAAAAAAAAAAAAAAAAATTACACCAGAGAGAGAAAAAATATGCTTTTATTTTGAAAGTGCGCCATTGAGGTTAATGCGTTTTGGCAGCTTATAGCTCGCTAGCTTATTGGAATCAGCTTATAGCTAGCTAATATTTTGGGTATAGGGTGGGCTTTGTCTAATATCCACCAGCACCCCACCCGCCCCCCCACCCCCGCACACACACACAAACACATAAAATATCAAACTCACTCATATGCCCTTGTGCAGAACAACATATTACGACACTACAGTCTGTAAACGAAAATGGTGTGGTCAGTGTTTCTGAACTGATGTCATGTTGTTTGTTCTTGTTTTCTCTCAGGTCTCTGATAGGAACGCATGTCATCGTCATCGTCGTCGTCATCATCTTTGTTGCTTCAATGTTGTTACCTGGTCCTGAACCCATCTTTCCTCTATCCATCTGAAAGGTCTTAGTCCACCCAGTCAGTCTCACCACGGACCACCCTGTGATATAAGTTTCCAGAGGTGTTTTCCTGGGCTTACAGCACTGTGCCAAAGTCTTAGACAATTTATCATTATTTGAAATCTTTTTTTCTTATCAGTAAACATTGTGCTTGTTTAAAATGCAATACAACAACATATCAAATGTGTCAGGAGAAAAATGAGATTTAAAAAGCTGTTTATCTGATCATTAAGAGTTTTCTTGCTCGAAATCAAACACACAAACAGAGCCCCTAATATCAGAATAAAACCAAACCCCATTGTTCTAGTGAGAGTGATGGTGTTGGTTTAACCCTTTCCAGATCTTTCCTCCTGACAGTCCAGTATTATTTGAGGGTATCATCCAGTTACTACTTTTTCAAGCATAAATTCTTGTACAGTGTTTATGTCTATCGTAAATATAGATTATAGAATTTTACACAAGCACCACTCTTACTGAAAAGTAAAATATATTTCAATAAAAATAATCTTAGGTTAGTCTTTTGCTCACTGCTGTCCCAGTGTTAAACTCAGCCACCTGTGTCTCAGTGGGAGACCCGCTGAGCATACTGTTGCTACTGTTTGGAAAGAACAGTGTTTGTATAGTGTTACCGATTGAATTTGAGGCTGAAATTGCGAACAGACATTTGGACCATAGACCGAGGACCACCTACTATAAGTGTCCACTCTCCAGGCCCTCCCTATCCCCCTCGTCTGATGCAAACACTAAGCGGGTTTGGCAGCCTTTGTGCCTGAGCGAACTCTATAGGGAAATTCTGTGTGTGTGTGTGTGTGTGTTTGTTTCTTAGTGTGTGTATGGTCAAGTCCAAGACTCAATAAATGGACGCCAGCACTTTCTCACTCTACGAGAATGGAAAATCTGAGTCAGGTTCACTTTGGACACTAGCCCCACCCCCCCTCCCTACCCCCCGACCTACTTAGACACTTATGCAAATCTGGCCACTTTCTCTGTAGCCAGAAGTTTTCAGACACCCTGCCTGTCTTCCCCTTCTCTGCAGGAGCAGTGTCTGCTCTTCTGGGAAGGTTTTACACTAGATGTCTGACCATGGCTGTGAGAATTTGATGGCATGAATAAGAGCACTGGTAACAAGAAGCAGGTGCTGCTCACAAAACACTATTCCCAGCTGATCTACGTGGAGATCCATCACAGCAGAGAATGATGGCTTCTTCACAGCCTTGTCCTGGTGGATGCTTTACCCCCTCCAGCGGACACTTGGTCATTATGAAAGCTAAAAAGTGGGTGCACCTTAACTTAATGTAGCTAAATCCACTAGTTATGAAAAACTGTCTACATACGTTTGGGCTCAGAAAGCACCTGCACTCCTGAAACAGGTGTAAACTCTAATGAAGCCCTGGGTTTCACTTGAATGAATGGAATCACGTTTATTTTGCTTCCTGGTGGTGAATGAAACGATGCGTCTTCCTCTAAAAGCTCCTCACAGGACAGTAAACGGTAGAAGACAGTGGACAGTGTTGTGTGAATGGAACCAGGCGTCCTTCTCTAAAAGCTCCTCACAGATAGTGAAGACAGTAAATTTTGGGGACAGTGGAGCTGAACGGAACCAGACGTTCTCCTCTAAAAGTGGTGGGGGGACACATGCCTTATGTCTGATCACAGTTTTTGGAGAAGGTGGTGGTGGTGTTTAAATGCATTCCTGGTGGTGGGGAACATAGAGGACACTATGAGGGACACACACTACTCTTCATCATAGTCATCATCATCACTCCATAGAGTCTCGGTTGACGATGGAGGTGGAGAGGGAACTAAATGCTGGGTGTGTGTTGGAAATTTGGAGACGCCTGGTTCTCTTCACCACCACTTTTCCCCACCCCATCCAGTGCATTTCGCACACAAGGAAATTCTGGGGATTTTATTTAGCTTTTTTTTGGGTTTAATTTCAATAAAACTGCATCTGCTTTAATAAACGGTGTTGATGCTTTGGTCAATGTGAAGCTAAAGTATGTGAAAATCCTTCGTCCTGGAAACATTTTATTTATTAAAATTTTTACCCTTAAATGTTTAAATTCTCATTACTAACTTCAAACCCCTTGCTGTAGCTGTATTTCCCATTTATTTTTGTAAAAAAATGATCCCTTCTGTGTTGTTGTGTTTTGCTTTGTAACATTAAAGCTTTGTGTTTTCTTTGAATGTACCACAAGAGAAATGCAACTTTTATTTTGAAAGGTTTGTCTGGTGTTTTTATTCTTGCTTTTAGTTAAAAAAAACTTTGTTTTCCATCCAATTTTTTTTTTATATATTTAAAAAATATATTCAAATTAATCTCTAATTATATGCTCATATTTCACCCATTCATTCATTCATTGTCTGTAACCCTTATCCAGTTCAGGGTCGTGGTGGGTCTGGAGCCTACCTGGAATCACTGGGCGCAAAGCAGGAACACACCCTGGAGTGGGCACCAGTCCATTACAGGACGACACACACTCACACACACACACACCTACAGACACTTTTGAGTCACCAATCCACCTACCAACGTGTTTTTGGACGAAACCCACGCAGACACAGAGAGAACACACCACACTCCTCACAGACAGTCACCCGGAGGAAACCCACGCAGACACAGGGAGAACACACCACACTCCTCACAGACAGTCACCCGGAGGAAACCCACGCAGACACAGGGAGAACACACCACACTCCTCACAGACAGTCACCCGGTCAAACCCACAACCTGTGTGTGACAGTGCCACTACCTGCTGTGCCACAATGCTGTCCATATTTCACTCAAGTTTTAAATTACATAAAAACTCGTAATTTTACCAAGACATCTTGGGCATTAATCTGGAGTGTGTTCTTCTAATCTTCTGAAAAGGCTTTACACTGAAACATTGCTGTGAGGATTGTATGGCATACTGCCTTCACAAAATCCTCTGAGATCAGCAGCTGGTGTTGATGACACCACTCCAACTCATCCCAGAGAAGCTCCCTCACTCCAGAGGATTATACCCTTCTAATATAAAATGTAATGCCACTCTATTATAATTATATATGCAGCAGCTCTATGTTGTAAAATAGAGATGACACACACAGTGGCCATACTGGAGGCAGCATAATGCAGTTGAACTGATGGAGCATTTCTTTTGGCCCATACATCACAGACTTCCACATCATGTGTGTGATTGATGTGACTGGAGACGTGGTACTTTAATTGTAGTTATATTTTTTATGAATAAAAAAATCCAGTGGCTAGATCTCAGATGGTTAAAAAATCACAATATTTAACCTTTGTTGATGAGGGAGAGAGATTTATTGGATTATTACGTACGGTGTCTCAGATAAATCCGCCAGAAATTAAAGTTCACAGTAATTATGAGTTTGTGTCTCTTCTTTTAGAAAGAAATAATGAACGGATCAGAGTCATAAACCTTTGAATAAACACAACTTCAAAAACGGCAGAGGAGAATATTGAACTTTTCTAATTGACCTTTGTTTTTTTGAGCTGAGACTTTTATTATGTTTTCTTTTTCCCCAGAATTTAATTACAGTCTTTTTTACTTCACAGAAGAAAATTATCACAAAAAGCACAAAGATGATTTTTTTTATTTTTTATTTTAATAAGTATGAAAAAAAAAGAGCAAAAATGTACAGAAAGCTATGTCCATTTCACATGTGACTTTTCTGGATGAAATGGATTGTCAAATTTACAAACAGGAATTTATCAGGGTTACATTATTCATTTTTTTATTTCATCATTATAATAATTTTAATAATAATAAAGCCAAACATTCTGCAAAAAAGTGCTGTTAAAAAAGGCTATAAACTTACAGTTTATACACACAACAAACCAGGACTCAAAAAACAAAATGAATTAAAAATTAATGATAATAAAAAAAGCCTTTGCTAAGAAATACTTTTTTTTAAAAATGTATCAGTATTTTTAACAGCCAATAGCAGGATATTCTCTTTAAAAAAGGGGATCAAATAGTGATTAATCTTACGCAAAGTTGTGCCAAGTTATGCAGTATTTACGTTTTACATCAACAACAACCAAAACAAAACAAACAAATTTTATCATAAATTCATGGCTTGTTTGCATACCCTCGATTTCACTTTTACAATCAATTTTTAACTATTCTGACTTTTAGCTTTGTTTTGTTTATATGCCAATTTCAGATCAATTAGCTTTTTTTCGAGGATTTAATCAAGCTTTAATTTTTAAAAGCACTTAAAATCAGGTAAACAACAGCACTTTACTAAAGTAAAATAAGTGCAGAAAACACCAGAGAAAAAGAGAAAAAACAATCATGTCGTCATTATTTAACCCTTCCCTATTGATTAAACCACCATTTAATGAGAACGTCTGGTTTCTTTAGAATCGTGGGCTGAGAGAAAGGCTCAGAAATCTGAATCTGAGACTAAATACGGATGGTTTGTTTGTTTGTTTGTTTGTTTGTACTGATTATTGCTGTTTTCCTGTTTTTGTTTGTTTTAAAAAAGTTTAATTCTAACATGCAGATTTTAAAGAGGAATTCTGCCCATCTTTACCAATTCCACAGTGGTGGTGAATGGAACCAGATATCAGAGCAGATTCATGCTTTTATAAGTTTCCTCAGGGCAAGTTATTACATGGAAATTTTTGGTCTAATGATCATTTATGATACAGAAGTGCATTCAAGTAAAAACTACTGATTTTTTTTTCCAGAAAACCTATATTTTAAAAAATGTATTAATTGTAGAAATCTAAAGGTGAAAATGTAGCCCCTTAAAAACTTAAAAACGGATGTTTCCCATTGTTCCCATCATTGTCATCACATCATATAAAACTCTTCAGATTCATGGAGCTCAGAATAAACGAATATTTTTTAAATTATATATATATATTATTGACGGTTTGTTCCATTCACCACCACTGTTAACAAAGAACAAGTTTCTCTGCAAACTAAAATCATGCAGAGTTCTCCTTTAACCTTTGCGTTTTTGGCAGAAAATGCACAATAAGGACAAAAAGACAGTCACATAAAAGCTAAAAACCTTTATTTTTATAAAACTGAAACTCATCAACGAGAGCTAATAGCTGAGATCAAACATCTTTGATTCTGTTTTTTATTAAGGCAATGAATCGAAGAGCAGAAAGCAGCGGAAAACCACAAAGAAGCTCAGGCACTACATAGACACTACATTAGCCTAGCGGAAGCGGCACACAAGGCTGCTGGCGAAGCTCTTTATTAATCTTTGCCGTTAGGTGGCGCTACCTTGGCGTAAAGAGGATTTTTACAAACTTTTTGTCCTCAAATCTGATCAAATATGAAGCAAAACTCTTTCTCAAAACATTCCACCATTTATTTATATTTTAGTCTGGTTTAAATAATTAGCATGCTAACAACATTAGCATTGTTCTGAGGAGAACGAGCGAGAGAAAGAGAAATGTTTTTTATTTATTCAGGGCTTTTTTCGCTGGTGGCTAAAAACAAAAGAGATAAATAAAAAGTTTCTAGCAATCTGTAATGAGCGCTCTCGGCCTGACGCTAAAATCTTAAAGAGCAGAGAAAGAGAAAGAGAGAGAGAGAGAGAGAGAGAGAGAGACTGTCAAACACAGAGAAAAGTCTTCCTCTGACAACTCCCCCATCCCCTCATTCCTCTTTCTTTCCTTCCTTCTCTTCTTCTCCGCTCGGCACATTCAAGCTGTCAGCGAGCGAAAGCGGCACAAACGAGCAGAGAGAGAGAGAGAGAGAGAGAAGGGGGGCAATCTACATACATCAGGCCCTGGCCATTATCCAGTCAAACGGGAAAAGGAGGCAGAAGGAGAGTCTGAGTTCTGCTGAGTTTCACACAGATTTCTGATGCGTCCCAATACGCTCGGTGCCTAAAGACGTGGAGGACGCAGCGTCAGAATCCACACAATCAAACTTAGCTCCACTGAGGCAGTGGTGTGCTTTCAAACTGGGACAGCTGCAAACAAAACCTCGTACCTCCCAAATGCAGGAGAATTAAAAAAAAAAGTGTTCCTAATTTTTAACATAAAAAATACGTCTTTTGGACGACAATCATAAGAGAAACACATTTCCTAATACTTTCATTACTTTCCTAATACTAAGAAGGTGAAGCTTATCCTGTCGTGTCCATCACAAAATGGCGCTTTGATTTCACACTGACTCTCGCGGCTGGCTGAAAGAGTTGTACGGAAAACTACAGAAGCGCTCTGGTGTTCACGTAGGCACACGATCGTTTACCTGCTGTTCGGACACAGCGTTAAGAATCTGGCTTAGCATTAGAGTTAAGGCTGATATTTCATGCTGGGTAGAAAACATGAGCTATATTTGGTACACATTTTCTTACGTGTACAAATAAGTTTTAAAATGTTTTTTGTAACGTATAGTTGTAATTTATAACTCAAAAAGCCTCTGCTCTTTTGTCATTTTATGGTGACTGTTTTGTAGTATTAAAATGACAACTGTCGTTTTGTTCAACTAAAGATAACGTAAAGTTTAAATAGTTTGAAAATGGTAAGTGAGAAGAATGTATTGATCGCTGCCTTCAATATGAGCTCCATCAGTAAAAGGTGCTGCAAAAGCATGTGATTAATTATTTCTGTTCTAGATAGTATCCAAAAGTATGTGTGAGTTTTGGTTTGGATTATATAAAGATTAGTGAACATTGTGATTTCAGTGTTATCCATCGTAAACATAGCATATTAATAATTCATTTTTAGATTATTTTTTAATAAAAAAGAAAATTATCATTAATAGTTCCCATAAAATGACAAAAGAGAATGTTTGAAATTTGAATTATGATTATACGTACATTAAATCAGACCAGGCTGATAATAAATTTACCCCCCACCACCACCACGAAAGGAAAAAAAAACTGTTTATAGATAACTGTGTAAAATCATTACAATTTTTCGATCATCTTTTAAATTCACGAGTCTCAATGATTAGCCCCACCGCCCCCCAACCACCCCCCCCCCCAAAAAAAACAAAACAAAACCAATTCCAGTCTAGAGTCAGTGTTAGCTTTAGCTTATTGACCATGGTTCTGCTTTCCCGCGGCGCTGGTTTATTTCTGAAAAACTTTGAGGTTTTTAACTCCCTTTATTTCCTTTAAAACAAAACAAACAAGAAAGCATTTTTATTTATTGCTTGTGCAGAAATGATGGCACTTGCAGTAAAAGGAGAACAGGAGGACAGTTACCACGGCGACGAGGAGAAAAACACATGGACGGAGTCTGAGATTGAAACATTAAATATTTACACTGATTTTATGTTTGTTCGACATCTTGTACTGCGCTTAGTTTTTTGCTTTAAACCAAAGCCATCTTTGAATATTTGACTTTAAACAAACAACAGATATTACCTTTTTAACATTAGCTAACCACAGCTAGCTGTTATTGTTATTTTGGCTGGTAACTGTAGTTAGCTTTTTGTATCGACTGTTAGCTGTTATTTTGTCGTTTTTGCCAATCACTAAACATTAGCATAGTGAAATTTGAGGGTTAAGACAAGCTGATGCAGGAAAAAGCAACATTGAAAGGCAAATTTAACATTTAAACCTTAAAAGTAAAGTTGTTTCGAAGAAATGTCCTTATTCAACTGCTTTGTTTTCTGTCTCTGATTTCACTGCCAATGATTTCTGGTTAAGTTTGAACAGTTTGAACAGTTTATTTGAGTCTTTTCTATTTCATTTCTTCTATTTTCTAACTTTACACCCGATAGGACATTTCCAGCAGGGGACGCAGTGCAACTGTTTCTCTTTTTTTTTTAAATCCCCAAAACTCCGCCTACGAAGAAAAGGCTAAAGCGGTGAGCGTTTGTCTGGAAGATTCACATCGAAGTGCAAGAAGTTTCTGCTACAAAAAGTCTAAACGTATACAGGCTTTTATTTTGAAAAAGTGTAAAAACGACTAACGAGCAAAACGGTAAAAGTTTTTCATGCAAAAGGAGTTTTTGTTTATGTAATTTTATTTCATTATTTTATTTTATCATAAGCAGCAAAAACGAATGATATGAGTCGAACAATTTGCACTTTTCTCACAACAACTGTTTACGTCTTTATTTACAAATAGCCGCCAGTTATGAGTTTAAAGAATGAATTAAATGAGTACATTTAAAGGGCCCATATCTTGGAAAAGCTCATAGTAAAATGTGCCATTTCCTGTCCAGGCCATATATGGAAATGGCTGCACAAATGTCCAATTAAATTTTTGTTATGTCATAATTCAACGGATTAGCCCCACCCCTTTAATCCTGAAGTTACAAGAAATGTTTCTGACTGTTTTTTGAATGAGGCACCATAGGCAGCCAACCAAAATAGAGCTTATTTACACATTCCAGTCTTAAAGGCACAGTAACATTTTGATTAGTTCTAAAGGATAAAAAAGTCAGGATGAATGTTAAAAAGTGGTGCTGAGACAATAAACATGTAGAGTATGGGCCCTTTATCGACTGATTTAAACAGAAATGTGTGTAAATATTTCACATCTGAATAGAAAACATTCACCTTTCAACAGTCATTACCCCCAACAGCTCCTTTAGCTTTAACCCCTACTGAATTATGCAGAGGTTTAGGACCCCAGATTAACACCCATGGTTTGTTGTTGTTCTCTGATTAATGTATAAAAATGTATGATTTGTCATTAAATTCATGGACTGTAGGGGAAATTTGATCAAATGTGGTCTAACATTCATCATAAATAGATATGCATGTGTGCTGTGTTTAATAATCAGTTATTTATTAATGTTCACAAAAATGTGTCCAAAATTTGCAGTATTCTTTTTTTAAGTTTACAGATAGAGGTGTCACTTAATCGGGGTGTAAAACATAAGCATAAATCAGTAGCAATCTTTCCACAGATAAACCACAGCATTAGATGCTGCTCTGTTATTCCAGCACAGTGTCCAGTACTGACCGTTTGTAAAGGACACTATATACCACACCACACTATACAACTAGGTAGCATTTAGTACTATACTGTATATATGTGTTGGATATTACCCAAAATACTATAGTGAACGGTTACAGAACCATAATTACTACACAATCTGGTTCAGTACTATTCCACATTGTTAGTACTAGGGTGGTCCTGAATGTCATTTTAGGGCTTCAGAGCTTTGGCCATAATAATCAGCAAATATTTGAATACTTGGGTGTGTGTAGTGGGGGATGGGGTGGTCTAATTTCAGGTACGAATTTTCAAAATGAACTTTGGCATTGCCAATCTTCCTTGTGAATGGGCACAATGTTTTAGTGCATTACACTGTTTTAGGCTTAATTTGTACAAGAACTTTTATATTGACAAGCCTGAATATGGGTGAAGTGGTGGGGAGGGATTCCCTCGAACAGAGTGCTGTTTTTACTGCTTGAGTTCTAGTGTAGTATACTATTAGTACACAATAGTACAATACAGTACAGTATAGTGTGGTAGGGTATAGGGCTGGAAATACTCTCCATACTCTCTGTTGAGGGGTGAATTCATGTTTGAAATGTGTTAGTACCTTTGTGTTTTAACGTTAATTGAATTATTTCAGAAAGTGTGTGTGTGTGTGTAACGCTGGACTTAAAGACCATGGTATGAGATGCAGAAGTGGATGAGTGTTGACGCTCATATTGACGTCGTTATAAAGACGAGCTGATTGTCGTTGTTTTGGTTAGCGAGTAGTTTTGGAGCTATAGCTTTGATCTGTTATTTCTTTATTTTTATTTAACATTTTTTTAATTAAAAGCAGTCTTTGAGCTGAACGTTTCCAAGCCGACAGAAATGCATAGAGTTAAATATTAAACTATACATAATAAACTGCGTAAACATAGCAGTGCTTTTATTTTGTCTTTAAGGGAAACTTCTAGTGCACATTCTGTCTCTTTCAGGGCTGCAGCTTTTCTTTCCAGGTAACATGATGTAGCTCTTCAGGCTCTTCAGGAATAAATGCTGCTAGAGGGGGAAAAAAAACCAGAAAGAGAGAAAGAAATAGAGAGAGGGAGAGAGAGAGAAGGTGCGGCTGAGACGACGGAGAGAGTGAGGGAGAGAGAGACACTATCAGCGTGAGAAAATGATCTGAAATTATCCCGGAGCTGAAGATAGACTGGTGTAATGATGTAATGGTCCTCCGCAGATTTCAGAGACATTTTTCAAAAAGAGAAGAAAAGAAGACGGGTGTGAAGGACAGAGAGCGAGCGAGTGAGCGAGAGAGATACAGAGAGAGAAAGAAAATTAAAGT
This sequence comes from Hoplias malabaricus, assembly GCF_029633855.1. Lineage (NCBI taxonomy): Eukaryota > Metazoa > Chordata > Actinopteri > Characiformes > Erythrinidae > Hoplias > Hoplias malabaricus. The sequence goes on along the minus strand of NC_089801.1, from coordinate 39,467,665 downwards.
ATAAATGAGGATCTTTAAGTCTCACTGCGAAACCTCCAGAGAAAACTCCTGTGGCCCAAGGTGGAACAAGGTGGATTCACCCGGGTCAGGCAGGGTCCAGAATGCACACAGCCAATGTGGGTTTCACCAACATGGGCGTGGCTAGAGTAGGTGTGGTCACTTAGTCTGAGGGAGGCGGGTCTTGATGTCATTTGTGGACCTGCTTTATTGTCACATATGGAACTGGATCCCTTGTGGACTAGGCAGGGTCCAAAGAGGGTGTGGTCAATGTGGGCGTGGCTTGTGGAACTGTTTGCTGACACCTTTGTCGTGTTTGTTGTCAAAGAGTATGGGCTCTTTGTAGTTTGTGGTTCTGTGTAAGCTGTAGAACCGGATCAGTGTTACATGCAGGACAGGACTGGCTTTTTGTAAGCTGTGGGTTCAGATTGGTTATAGATGTGGAACTGGACCAGGCATCTGTTATGGAGGATTGGTTCTGTGTGAGATATGGAGCTGAGTTGTCATATCTTGTGGAACAGGATTGGGTCTGTGTAATATGTGGAACCGGATCAACGTTACTTGGGAAAATGACTGGCTCTGTGTAATTCCAGGACCTGTTACTAGAAGAGCAGCAGGATTGGTTTTGTGGATTTTCTGGCACCGGATGAGCATTGAGCTTTACTTGTGGAACAGGATTGGCTTGGCAAGGCCCGCAAGGATCTTTGGTACTTGGACCGAGACGATCTCGGCAATCATCTCCGGGAAGCTGACCTTAGTGGGCAGAGACTGTGCCTGGACAAATAGGTCAAAGGTGAACTGGTGGAGCTTCCTCACAATCTAAGATAGATAGATAGATAGATAGATAGAGAGAGAGAGAGAGAGAGAGAGAGAGAGAGAGAGAGAGAGAGAGAGAGAGAGAGAGAGAGAGAGAGAGACAGAGAGAGAGAGAGAGAGAAAGACCTTCATGAATCCTAATATTGCATTTTCCACCTTCACAAATATATGTTTGTGTGTTTGGTCTAAATATTTATCACATTGTGGGGACAAGGATCTGTACAGACTAGATGTCCTTATGGGGACAAAAATCATGTCCTCATAGTGTAAATAATTACATTTTAAGGTGAATATGTGTTAGGGTGTCCCCTTTAAACCATGGAGAGACAATGTGTGTGTGTGTGTGTGTGGGGGGGGGGGTTTACTGACTGGCTGCAGTGAGTCCATGAGTCGTGTTAATTGGTAAAAGCGCTGAGCGCAGTTATTCTTCCTCCCGTAATTAATCAGACGATCCAGTTCATTAATGTACGTCATACGCAGGTCATCAAACAACTTCTGACTCTTCAGACCTTCTACAGGAACTGGAGAGAAAAAGAGAAAGAGAGCGAGAGAGCATGAGTTAGTGGGTGAGAGAGAGAGAGAGAGAGAGAGAGAGAGAGAATAAATCTACAATCCTTCTACTCCCTCTTTTTTCAACTCCAGTGCAGTGTAACTATTGTTTAATTGTTATTTCTTCCATATTTTACCAAGATCTCTTAATATGTTCAACTTAGTAAATGTTTACTTTCCTCTTAAACATTTTTAAAATGTTGACTCAGGCTTTGACAGTGGCATCGTAACTAAATTGTCATGCCAATAAATCTTTTTTTAATTGAATTGAATTGAATTGACAAAGAGTGACTGAGAATCACTGAGAGGCAACAAGAGCTCAGGATCTGATTTGGGTTTTTGAGAGGTGCAGTGGGCATGGGCCTGAGGCTATGGAGGAGATGCAGACTCACTGATGCTAAAGAGGAGTAGGGCCTTCATACAGAGGAACTCCTCCTGCGTCACCTGCAGCATCACGAACTCCTGGGACAGGTGCTTCATCTGCACACAGTGTTCGTACATGTTGGAGATGTGCATCCTCCGGCTGAGAAAGAGGACACACACAAACAAACAAACACACACATAATAACAACAGGTTATTAGCATCATAGCAGAATGGAGAGCATCCCAAACCCATCAACTTTATCCCCTGCCTTCTCTGATGCGTGTCCTGCACCAGGGGCCCTTTCTAAGCTACGTACTGAGGCACACACAGTTTAGGGGCACTGCTGGAACCCTCTGTTCTCCAGTCTGACGAAGGGGCACAGTTGTGTCTGCTGTAAAAAGCCTGTTAAACATTAAATAGATTAAGTAATTTAACAGTAACGTAGACATTACTCTGCCATGAAGGAGAAATGAAGGACAAATGAACACTAAAGAAATTGTTATTCATTTTATCTTCTTTTTTTCGCAGAAGGATTTGTCATTAAAGCATTACACTACTAGTTGTATGTAGTGTATTACTGTTTATATGACAGAAACTTTTTTTTTTATTTGATTTTGATTTTTTATTTTAATTGCCTTTGTGTTTTTATGAACTTGACCAAACAACAACAAAAAGGAAACCATGCCTATGAAGAAAGATGACCATTGACGCCTTACACAATCAGGGCAAGACACAAAAGGTCATTGCTAAAGGCTGCTGTTCACAGAGCTCTGTGTCCAAGCTCATTAATAGAGAGACGAAAAGAAGGAAAAGATGTGGTAGAAAAACTGTACAGTCAATAGGGATAACCGCACCCTGGAGAGGATTGTGAAACACAACCCATTCAAAAATGTGTTGGAGATTCACAAAGACTGGACTGCAGCTGGAGTCAGTGCTTCAAGAACCACCACCACACAGATGTATGTAAGACATGGGTTTCAGCGTCGCATTCCTTGTGTCAAGCCACTCTTGAACAAGAGACAGAGTCAGAAGCATCTCGCTTCCAAAAAGAACTGGACTGCTGCTGAGTGGTCCACAGTTACTTTCTCTGATCAAAGTAAATTTTGCATTTCCTTTGGAAATCAAGGTCCCAGAGTCTGAAGGAGGAGAGGAAAGGCACAGAATCCACGTTGTTTGAGGTCCAGTGTAAAGTTTCCACAGTCAGTGATGGTTTGGGGTGCCATGTCATCTGCTGGTGTTGGTCCACTGTGTTTTCTGAAGTCCAAGGTCAATGCAGCCATCTACCAGGAAGTTTTAGAGCACTTCATGCTTCCTGCTGCTGACCAACTTTATGGAAATGCAGATTTCATTTTACAACAGGACTTTGCACCTGCACACAGTGCCAAAGCTACCAGTGCCTGGTTTAAGGACCATGGTATACTCCCTGTTCTTAATTGGCCAGCAAACTCACCTGACCTTATCCCCATAGAAAATCTAGGGGGTATTGTAAAGAGGGAGATGTAATACTCCAGACCCAACAATGCAGAAGAGCTGAAGGCCACTATCAGAGCAACCTGGGCTCTCATATAACACCTGAGCAGTTCCACAGACTGATCAACTCCACGCCTTGTTGCATTGCTTTTCATGTTCATATTTCTCAGTTGGCCAGCGTTTCAAAAAATCCTTAGTTGCATTGGTCTTAAGTAATATTCTAATTTTCTTAGACACTGTATTTGGGGTTTTCATTAGTTGTCAGTTATAATCATCAAATTTAAAGAAATCCATCCATTATCTGTAACCGCTTATCCAATTTAGGGTCGTGGGGGGTCCAGAGCCTACCTGGAATCATCGGGCGCAAGGCGGGAATACACCCTGGAGGGGACGCCAGTTCTTCACAGGGCAACATTTAAAGAAATAAACACTTGAAATATATCAGTCTGTGTGTAATGAATGTGTATAATATACAAGTTTAATAAATGAAATATATATATATATATAGGACTTGAGCAGTTATGTGGCATTTGAGTGATGTCGGAAAATGAGAATGTCCATTTTCCCACTTGTCTAGCTGATACTTGAGTTTACGTAATATGCATTTCAATCTCATTATGCATGTTTTCTGTAGATAAAAGTAAACTATTAAGATCAAATTTGAATGTGCACTTAAACAGACCAAACGCAATTAAAATTCTTTTTTACTGATCGTTTGCTCTTCATTTCTCGTCCATGGCAGGGTTACACCCACTTTAGTGCCCCTCTCAGTTCTGCGTACAAAACGTAGTCTAGAAACGCCCCTGATTTAAACCACACTATCCCACGACTGTCCATATTCCAGCCCCCACTACGTCCCCTTCACTATGTCCCTTCCTCCCTTCTCTCCCAAACACAGGATAAAGAAGTCCCTCCACTCATTCCTCCTGCAGCTCAGGATCCTAAAACTCTTCCCCCAGGGCCACAGCTGGAACTCCTCAGGCGGCACGTTACAAGTAGGATACTCTGCACTTTTATGAGCCCCACTAAGAGTCCTGTCTGCAGTTCTGAAGGAAGAAGTGGATCACAGATCTACCCACCACTTTCGAGCGGATGCACAGTAACTGTAAAAGCCACACTGAGCCCCTTTAACCAATCCACTTTCGCATAAATCATAGTGCTTCAAGAGACGGAACAAAAACAGCTCCACAGGGTCTGGACCGCCATAAAATACAAAGTCCTGAGCTTGCGTTTTATTGCCATCGCCGTCCACCTCGGACTGGATAATGATCCTGGCCCCAATCCTGTCCGCAGCCCCCCTTTCCACATGGATTGACGACAATGGCGTGGACCCCTCGCCACATGAAGGCCACACACACACCAGAGCGGGGCCACATGTCGCCGGAGGTCAAGGCTCGGGCTGCGCCTTGCTCACGCTCAGTTTGCCACAGCTACCACACTCTGTCTTGTCTCTGATAGAAGTGGGTTGCCAGATCTGTTCTGTGACATGTATCCCGCTGAGTATTTTTAATATGTGGATCACTGGTGATTTGTATTGGGACTGCAGTGCCCACACTCTGCCGGGGGACGCCCACATCTGCACACAGCTGGGGACCTTCGTTAGCACTGCTGGTTTAGGATTAGCACACCTCCAGCAAAACAACACATATGCTGCTGTATTAGTAAGAGATGAAAGGCAACCTCAGGAGATGTGCAGCAAGTGGCTCATAGCCAGCTGTTCACAGGTGTGTGTGTGTGTGTGTGAGAGAGAGAGCGCGAGAGAGTGTGAGTGAGAGAGAGAGAGAGAGAGAGAGAGAGAGAGAGAGAGAGAGACTAGGTGAGTGTTAATGTTTAGAATTAGTGGATGTTTTATGATTTTTCACACTGGGTTGCCATAAATTCACATAAAACCCCTCAAAGATAAACAGCACATGTTTTACGACTGCCCATTGTAATTCACACAAATTTACGAATCCTG